>NC_137124.1:6953752-7054956 GCF_949319135.1 Squalius cephalus
TGCTGGAAACTCATGTAAACTCCCACTGCAACATTACCATAATAGACTTTTATCAACTTGACGTAGAACTAATGCTCCATGCTCGTACCATGATAACGTTACATTGACTGTATTTTGCCGACATGTGGTGTTATCTAGCATTATTTCACTAACTATTCGTGTATCTTTCACAATCAGCAATGTCAACATAGGTCAATGAATGATAACGAAAACGGTTAGTCAACTAGACTGAACAATTTCAGTGTAACAATAAGACAGTAGGAAGTAATATTACTGTAGGCCTACTGAACGTGTCTGGAACTTTGTATTATAAACAATATGATCGTAGTGGGATGAGTGACGTTAGACAGTAGATCTAGTACATAAAATAAAAGTTACATCCTAAAGCACCTGCTTTTTGTTATCATGGAACAGTCTTTTGTATTCATTTCATGTCTCATGTATGTTATATTTTACCTTGCTATTTCATTACAGTTTATAATTATTTATTTCAGCATATCTGAAAACGTGTAATTTATCAGAATAAAAATAGCCATTGCATTGGTTTCATTTCAGGATTCTGATTCAGACAATTATGAACCTGTTTTTATACCTAAAACAAAGCGGAGGTCTCTCCATAATTAAAAAGCTCTGCCAATGTTGATCCGTGTTTTCGTCCTGAGTCGATCCGATTGACGTTTGGCCTGACGAGCTTCAGCAGATAATTTTTTTTTTTTTATATATATATATATATTTTTGGAGTTTGTGTTGGAGTCTGTGTTGTGCTGGAGGCAGGTCGTTTTTTGGTGTTATCAGACTCCATGTCGTTAGCTGCAGTGCCGTCGCAATAGACTGTATATATAAAACGGAGAGGCTCGGGAGCGCGCATGCACGTCACATCCGGTGGATTTCGCAGAAAATCCGACCCGGAGACTTCACATAAAAATAGGAATACTGGCCTTCAGAGGTAATAGCAAAACACGAAAAGTGGATCATTGTAATGTGTGATTACAACCCCTTCACAGACGGGCAATAAAAAAAAGATTCATTTTATAAAAATAGTTACATACAGCACCTTTAAGGGAAAAAATACTACAAAAACAGTAATTTTCATGTTTACATCAAACACCTTGCCTTTTAATACAAAAAAATAAAGTTTTAATAAAAGCAAAAAACTATTTACCTCTCACTGTTATCTTTATTGCATTACTGAAGTGTGTGTAGTATTCTCCTCGCTGTGCTCTACACTCGTATGTTCCTCCATCAGAGACTCTCACAGAACTGATTGTTTTAGTTCCTGCATCATCACTGGATTCAGGGTTTGAGTCTTTCCTCCAGAGAAACCTCCATCCAGTTGAGCTTCCCACGTCACAGCTGAGAGTAACTGTGTCTCCAGTGAACACTGATCTCTGGGGCTTTACAGTCAGAATCGGTTTATCTGGAAGTGAACAGTGATGCAGTGTTGAGCTCATTTATAGTGTTATTGCTCATATCTTGTCTTGTCTTTTTTTTGTACAGTAAACTGTCATTTATTTTGATTTAAAGGGATGTGTCCTTTCTCTCCCACTAGTGACACCACTGAATAGAACAGCAAAAATATTGATTTTGAGAAGTCTTCATTTAGGCCTATAAGAACAAAACAAGCAAAACCACAAACTAAACAGTTTATCTTAAACTAAACACAGATGAGGAACATAATTAATAACCAAGGAAACAAATGAGAACATGCAGCATGACATGAACAAAACATCTCTGAACAGGAATCAATAAGATGTGTCACTCTCTTTTAAGCTAGCCAAAAGTTAAAGTCTCAGCTAAGCTCAGGTCTAAGGCTACTTCACACTTCTGGCACTTTGATATTGCTGGATATAGATGGTTAAATGTTTGCAAAAAAAAAAAAAAAAAATAAAAAAAAATTTTGCCCTAAAAGAACTGAGTTTTTTTTTTATATTACAATTATGATAAATATTAATTTATTTATATTAGTTTTATATTATTTACTTCTGTATTTTATGTATGTATTTTAAGTATATTTCTATGTGCTTCTTTCTATTAAATTGTAATATTGCGGTGACACATTTATCTAGTGACAGGAAAGTCAAAGTCTAATGGTCCGATGCTTCTACACTCCTAAAACATGATCACTGACATGAGGCTGAAATTATTATCACAGAGTGACCAGTTGATATTTGAGCTTCGATGTGCACATTAATGCAGCCGAAACATCCCTTTATCCCACATCTCATATACTATGAATGAATATTAAACACTACACTTATTTTATTTTTTTATTTTATGTATGCCTTTCAATGCAACATTGGATCTATTTAAAACATGCAAAATATTAAAAATAAATAATTAAAATAAATCTGCAGACTCAATGTTGTTACAGTGATAGGATACAGCCAAAGTTACTAGTTAAAATGAGCAATGAAAAATACTCTTAAATCATATATTAATCTTAGTCCATGTTAATTTCAACATCTACTAATATATTATTAAATCAAAAGTTGCAGCTGTGAATATTATTTAATGGACCTGAGCTAGCATGAACTAACAATTAATAGTTGCATTTTTATTAATATGCATTAACTAAAATGAACAAATGGAACGTTGTTGTAAAGTGTTACCAACAAATCAAACAAACAAACAAACAAACAAGTAATTCTGTCTGAGGAACACATGAACACTCACCTGATACTGTCAGTGTAACTCCATCACTGATCTCTGAGTCCTGTAGGGTTTCAGTCAGAGTTCCTCTACATCTGTACAGACCAGCATGAGACGGATCCACAGATGTGATTATATAGATCTGGTCTTGTCCTGCGCTGTAATAGATCTGGTCTGTTCTTCTGCTGTTATCTTGATCTTTATACCAGCTGTACCTCCAGACTCCTGTCTCCTGTATGACACATGTGAGAGTGACTCTCTCTCCTCTGAACACACGCACATCAGGCTTCACCTTCACTACAGGTTTGGGTCTCTCTGTGAAATGAGCAAACACACACTTCATGTTTGAGTATTTTAAAACTCAAAATTAGCTTTCACTGAAGAAGAAAAGAAAAAAAAAAACTACAAAGTAAAAGGGCATTCACCTCTTATCTTTAGTGTATGACTGAGGTCTGTGTAGTATTCTCCTCGCTGTGCTTTACACTCATATGTTCCTCCATCAGAGACTCTCACAGATCTGATTGTTTTAGTTCCTGCATCATCACTGGATTCAGAGTTTGAGTCTTTCCACCAGTGAAACGTCCATCCAGTTGAGCTTCCCACGTCACAGCTGAGAGTAACTGTGTCTCCAGTGAACACTGAACTCTGGGGCTTTACAGTCAGAATCGGTGTATCTGGAAGTGAACAGTGATGCAGTGTTGAGCTCATTTATGTTATTGCTCATATTTTTACTGTAATCTTTGTCTAAGTTTTCATCACTCACATTTTTTGTACATAAAACTACACTGTAATCATCACTGCACAGTAAAATTCAATTAGTTAGACTTATACTTAAAAAAAAAAAAAAAAAAAAAAACAGTGAAATAGTAATACAATGTTGTACTGAGAAATGCTTTGTAATCTGCTAGCATTTTTGTCTTTTGTGTCCGTGTCTGCGTGTCTTGTTGTCTACTGTGCATAAGTTTTGTTTTGTCAGCTTGCTGTGTGCTCTGAGGGTTGTTCCATAAAACAAGATTAGAATACAAGCCAGGCTTATTTTGGTTAGTCAGACTTATTGTCGGTGGATTCTGTTTCATAAAGCAAACTTAAAATAGTTCAAACTCAGTTACCCTGGCAACTTATGCTGGGAAACTAGCCTGGTCCGGGGGGCTGTTCCATAAAAGCCGCTTAGAAAAGCGGGGATTAAACTCCAAAACCGGACTTGAATGAGCCTAACAAATGAGTTGGGGCTAAAGTGGTTCCATAAAAAGTAATTGAAGCTCACGCAATCTCACTAATTTGATCCAGGTTTATCTAGTCTAGATAATTGCGTGTGCACGCGTTTCTTAAGCAGCCCTAGAGGTCGATCGTGGATCAAATCGATCCACCATCAAACAGCATATATTTTGTGCTGTTTTATGCGTTTGTGACATGTTTTTTTCATTTTACAGTTATATTCTCCATCTGTAAATGTTCGAAAGTCATGCAAATGTATCCATTTTGCTGCTAATCTTCATATTGAACGAGCGCTGCTGCGCGCATGCGCGGCAAATAGAAGCGCAATAATTCTGACTAAAATATACATTTTGCTTGGAAAATTAATATGCGGTATTTTATAACACTAGAAATATCTTCTAATTATAATAATTTATCTTTAGGATGTTGGATAAGTTGCAGTGAACTTCTAGCGAACAGAAGTACTTCAGTGAACAGAAGTAGCCTAATTTTTTAAGAAACTAAATATATAAAGATACAAAATATAGTTTTGGGTATAGGATATGCTACTTAATAAAGATGATGTATACTTATTTAGAATGCTGAGAATTACAGCTTTTAATGCAATATTTTTTTGGAGAAAGCAAGAATCACTACAAGTGTGCCAAATCTCATTATTTTCCTATGTTCTGTTCATAGGGCTGCCATTGATTACCATTCAGGAGGAATAATACACCCGGGCGCATGCTCATGCAGCGACCAGGGGCTCGTTCTTCGTACGTTGCTTATTACATCCGAGATCAAATGACACATCCAAGATGATATCATCGTGCTAATCATGATCCGGGTAATTGGGTTCTTCGAACTCACCTGTTGTTTATGATTAGTATCGCTGGATTGAGTTATCTGAGATAACTGCGCGTTCATGCGCTGGCTTAAAAGGGGATATGTATCGATCGTAGAAACATTGATCAGCAACGCTGCTATTGGCTGTTCAGCGTGGCCAAAGAGCGCGCACAGTTTTTCTCCTCAACAGAGCAAGAACTAATAGTCGAAGTTTATTCGGAATTTTAATGTTTAATCAAAACGCCAGGGAACACAAAGTCTGCAAAAGCCAGGAGAGAGGGCTGGCAAAAAGTAGCAGACAATTTAAATCTGTTAGAAGTGGCCATGTTAGATGTTTTTATCACTTATTAGCCTTTTTTTGTATTTTAATAATTGCATAATTAGGCTACTTTGTTCATTGTAATGTCAGAGTCACCACACTAGAACATGGGAAAAAATAAAAGTGAAGTACAAAAATATTCTACACAGCCTAATGGTAATTTTTAGTTATATTATAGTCTCTTCTCTTCTATAAAAGGCACTGTTAAATAAATGGCTGTCTGTTTATAAAAGCAACCAAGAAAAAGGCTGGAAAAAAAAGAAAAGATCTTAGTAGCCTACACTGTAAAATAATTGTACAAATATTGCTGCATTAAATGAAGGTCGCATTAAAAGTAATGATGAATTGCTTTGACTTGTGAAAGTGAAAACTGATAAACTTATATTAATGTAAAAATATTTTGCCATGAGTTATTGATCACATTTTCCCGAGTGTAGTTCATTGTAATGACACCCAGCAAGCAATAGCCGTCTTTTCAACGTCTGGGTTAAATATAGACCCGATATAGTCCGGCTATGCGTAACCCACTTTTAGCCCAAATAACATTTAATCTGGATAAATGTATTTTTTTTCCAAAATAACTTGTGAGATGTATGATATTCCATCATGTAAGCAAAGTCTACCGTGATTACAAGTTGTTTGGTTTACTTTATTTTACATGTTATATGTGTAGGCTGCTAGCTAGTGCGACTTCGTCAGCTGTGACAGTAAGAGTTCGGTAATGAATCACTACCACCTTTATAGCAACTTTTATTTAATTAAATTTTTTGGGATATACTAACTTTTCATTATGTTTTATTGTCTTGAGTGAAGTGGCTTGTGAGAACAATGCTGGACCTCTTGGATTGTTATGGGATCACCAGTCCTGTGGATCACCTGCCCCTGGTTTTTGTTTTTCTTGTTCACACACACCCACACAAGCACACATTTTTGTTGTCTGTCATTGTTTAATAAAAAAATATTTAAGCGAACTCTGAACGGACCGCCACGGCAGACCTCTTTGCGTGATCACGAAGGTAGGCTAATGGCTGAATCAAAATTTATAAGCAAAATCACGGGAATCAATAGCCTAATACAGCCCAGTTGTGCTAAAATAAATATCATGAGACGTCCATCATCAGATGAATGATATGGAAAAGTTAAGTTAGAGCCGCTAAAGCCAGTGCTACTACCCATGCGAACATGAACACTGAGCTTTTCCCTCCAAAAATATAGCCTAAAACTTATCTCCAAATGCAAAACTGACATTAACAAAATGCAATAATGCAATAACAACTGAAAAAGTACTTGGGTGTGTGTTTTATTTTATATTTACCGTTCAATAATGCAATCGCTGCTGTCTGTCCCATAGAAGAGCATGACAGCCAGCGTATGTTTTAGAACTATTGGGGCTTACATGAACCACGTGACAGCCATAGCGGCGACATCAAAGAGTGTCGCAACTCTTTCTCTCTATGGCTCTGATTACAATGAACTACACTGGGGAAAAATGTGATCAATAACTCATGGCAAAATATTTTTACATTAACATAAGTTTATCAGTTTTCACTTTCACAAGTCAAAGCAATTCATCATTACTCAAGATTTAACAGTTGAAATGACTATACAGCCTTAATTTAACGCAGCAAAAATTATTTTACAGTGTAGGCTACTAAGATCTTTTCTATTTTTTTCTCAGCCTTTTTCTTGGTTGCTTTTATAAACAGACAACCATTTATTTAACAGTGCCTTTTATAAAAGAGACTATAATATAACTAAAAATTACCATTATGTAGAATATTTTTGTACTTCACTCTTATTTGTTCCCATGTTCTAGTGTGGTGAGTGACATTACAATGCACAAAGTAATTATGCAATTATTAAAATACAAAAATATAGGCTATTAAGTGATAAAAACATCTAACATGGCCACTTCTAACGGATTTAAATTGTCTGCTACTTTTTGCCAGCCCTCTCTCCTGGCTTTTGCAGACTTTGAGGTGTTCCCTGGCGTTTTGATTAAACATTAAAATTCCGAATAAACTTCGACTATTAGTTCTTGCTCTGCTGAGGAGAAAAACTGAGCGCGCTCTTTGGCCACGCTGAGCAGTCAATAGCAGCGTTGCTGATCAATGTTTCTACTATCGATACATATCCCCTTTTAACCAGCGCATGAACGCGCAATTATCTCAGATAACTCAATCCAGCTATACTAGTCATATCCGGCAAGTGTGTTCGAAGAACCGAGTTAGCCAGATCATGATTCGCACGATGATATCATCTTGGATGTGTCATTTGATCTCGGATGTAATAAGCAACGTACGAAGAACGGGCCCCTGGACTTGCTGTCATAGCAACACATGCGCAAGCTCAAACCTGCTCGGGAGCAGGCTTATTTCATGTAAACAGGATTAGATCGCGGCTTCATAAGCGGAGCTGAAACGGGAAGTCCAGCACAGCGCGATAGTGCACTTTCTGAGATGTTTTTTTTTCTTTCTCGTGACTCGTGAGATTGTCGTTTACATTATTAAATTGTTGGAAACGCACATTTATTTTCGACTTGTCGGAGTCTGGCTTTAAATACAGCACAAACTGTTTGCATTGCCCTAAGATTATTTGCGAGTGGCTCTTTCCTTTATACTATAAAAATACCCTGTAAGTTTCAAAACTCAAAACTTCCTTGTTATTCCAAAAACTGCTGTTATTGAAACCAAGGCCAGAAAACAACAGATCTCAAAAGTGGAGATTTGTGACATCAGAAAGCTGCGATAGACCACCTTTGCAGAAGAATATCAACGTATGTCTACGTCACCGTGTCTTTGGCTCCGCCCACCGGAACGTTAGTGAATAGTGACATGAGAACAAGAACAGATCGACACAGGATCAATACCATTACCTCCCAAAGGATCCTAAAGCTAGGAAAGTGTGGGGGGAAGGAGGGGGAGGGGGAAGAGGGAAGAGGAAGAGGAAGAGGAGGAGGAGGAGGAGGAGGACACTTTTACTGATGTTGCCGAAGCCCTCTCCACAGAATCAGATGAGACATTTTCACTGCCGCCTCATCTGCACTGTGCATCACATACATCTGATCTCAAAAAATGACCTGGAGAAATGGCTATCCAGTAACAATCACTGTAAAGCAGTTTACAGAAGTGTGCAGCTCTCTGGACAAAAACTAGTTGCTCTACTGTGGCTTCAGACCAGGCTGAGGATGTGCTGAAAAGAGAGCTCATCATACCGACTGCTACACGCTGGAACTCGACTTATGACGCCTTGTCTCTCATCACAGAAATCCCAATCAGAGATTTAAACACCATTTTTTCTAGACTGAGTGTAAAGGGCATCACTGAGCGAGAGCATCAGTTCCTGAAGCAATATTGTGAAAGTGATTAAAAGTGATTCTTTGTTTATAGTAATTTTGCCTTAAGTTTATTAATTTAATTGGATAGCCATGTGGGAAACCCTCTAGTGATCTGGGATCTTCTACCCAAACAAAATTGTAGTGGCGTAGTCAAGAGCAGTTAAAAAACACCCCTATTGCCCCATTACAGTTAGTATGCAACAACAGCGGGAAACTATGTGCAGTGTGCGCATGTCAAAAGATCAAATCCGATCAGAAGCTTATGACAAACAAACACGCACATCACATTTTTAGCGTTCATGTAAAGACTACTTTCGGATTCATCAATCAGAATTAATTAATTCAGACTGAAGCAAAAAGTGTCCATGTAAACGTAGCTGAAACATAGTGACTAAAGTAAATAACAAAGATGGAGACGTCCTTAACTGGAATGTCACAATTTACATGATATTAAAATAAATCAGAAAATTCACAAAAACATGTAACAAACACAAGTTGTGCAGTGCAGAATGACCGTCTCACTGAATCACATCATGTAAAACTATATTGCCCAGTGCTGATCTGTCCACACAGCAGTTTATTAATGTTGGCATGAAATGGAAATTCAATCTATTTTCTAAATGCACGTTACTGATCCTATTGGGAACGATTCATCCATATTGTATATTTTTCACCCTGTAATTTTTAATCAAAATATTACAACTGGATCTTCAGATGAAATGATAGATTACTCAGACTTATTTTTTTAAATATAATTTAGTCCACTTAAACTCTCACTTAAACATTCAGATCTTGAAGCATAGAAACAAGGCCCTGCCATAAAGTTATTTCGCTACTTCTGTTTCATTGTGACTTTAAAATATTGATGTGAGTCCTGAGAGTTATAAACTCTATAAAGTCACAGTTATGAAATACAGTTTTCACTCTCAAAATCACTGATAACACATTATCTGTCTTATAAAGACACACTTTATGTTGCTGTGCATCTGACAGAATAATGACTAAAGGTGAATTACTTTATTCCTCTTGGCTGATTCAGAAGAATATAAGAAAAGTGTTGAACCACAAATACTGAACAGATTAAAACAGATGTGAATATGAACACTCACCTAATACAGTCAGAGTAACACCAGCATTGATGTCTGATCCTGTTGCTTCACATCTGTATTTATCACCATCAGACACAGATATGGTTTTGGTATCTCTGTATGTCCACTGAATGTCTCCTCCTCCCTGTATGTCACATGTGAGAGTGACTGTCTCTCCTCTGAACACAGGCTGATCTGGCGTCACCGTCACTACAGGTTTCACTGAGAAACAGAAGCAAACATTGAAAATATCAGTGTGTTATGATGTGTGTTATGAGCTCAAAATGTCCTTATGTGAAAAACACCATGATATTAAAGACCTAGTTTGTGTTTTTGACAAAAAAAAAACAAAAAAAAAAACATTTTGGTAAAACCTGTAGTCTGTACTAACATCTGTACGTGAAAAACATGAAGAAAAACCTTTGAATCATTGCATGTGTCCCGTTTCACACTAAAATACCCCATTATGCTATTTTTAAGGTTCCTAATTTTGTTTTGGAGTCTCCTACAACAGGTTTACATGCATGTAAAGTCACAAATTATTTAAACCTTTATCGACAAAATGAACTAGCTTCCGGCAGACGGCCGTACGCATCGATTTACGCCAAAAGAGTAACAATTGAACTTGAACTCAAAGCTTACGCTACTCCTACATCTACGTCATACATCGTCAAGTGTTACTCTTCTGGCGTAAGTCGACTTGCGTACGGCCGTCTCCCGGAAACTAGTTATTTTAGTTGACAAAGTATTAAATATGGAAATTTTTCTTACACGAACGCATCGCTTCACTTCAGGCCTTTATTAACCCGTCAGAGTCTGTGGAGCACTTTAATGATGGATATGATGCACTTTTATGGACTTCAAAAAGTGGATTTGTGTGCCCATTCACTGCCATTGTAAAGCTTAAGAGCCAGGACAGTTTTTAATATAACTCTGATTGTATTCGTCTGAAGGAAGAATGTCACACACATGGCTTAAGTAAATAGAAGAGTAAGATGGAGTAAATCATGGGTTAATTTAAATGTTTGAGTGACCTATCCCTTTAACACTCCAGTTACTCTGCATGAACCAAGCAGTTGACTTGAATCAGGGGCAAATTGTACGTTTCTTAATGTTTTCTCATGAATCTGAAAGAACTATTTTGTGGAAAAAAATAGAAAAGAATCAAAAGTTCTGCTTGTCGAAGCAGTTTTGCAGCGTTCGATGTTTCGTAACGAATTTATTCTCCTAATATTGTATCATAAAATCATATAATCATACATTCTTTGTTGAAATATGCAGAAATTGAAATGACAAATATGAAGATTTTAAACATTCGAACTGAAGGTGCAAGGATATAGTCTCTTCTAGCACACAGAGCCGCCGCTGCATGAAGTGTTGCCAAATCCACGTTTTCTTCATTGGAATTGAGCAACTTTTACACTTTTGCTGCGGGTTGCATATTTTCAAAACTTGTCTATTATATGTGGTTTCTAGCATTTGTAACTTTTACAACAATTGTAACTTTTAGTCTCCGCCGAGGGAGGCGGCGCGCTAACAAGGATGCTAAACACCGCGGCCTCGACTGTCAGTCGCTAGCGCACCTCTTCAGATCAGGAGAGAGAGGTTTACACACACCGCTCTTACTGGAGCCCGTTACACCATTAATGACAAATTACATTCATTCTCACTTTTATACAGAAAATTTACTGTATTATTTATACAGTATTCTTCTGTTGTCTTAACATAGAAATGTATGTAAAATTACAAAAACAATGGTGATAATAATTAGTAAAATCACCACCAGATGCAAAGGGACAGCTGACACTAGAGGTGCAGGTATGACATCACTTATAGACCAAAACACTGAAGCGAGTTTTAGCACAACTTTCATCCTGAAGTAAATCTTTTTTTCTTTTTTTTTTTTTTCTTTTTTTTTGTTTGTTTGTTAAATGTCTGAAATAAGGTCAAGACATTTTCACATTTTATTCTATGACCTAAAATACATCAATATTAACTGGTGATGATATAACTTTAGGGGTGTGATGGTAAAACTAGCGATTCGGTACTTACCTCGGTTTTGACATCACGGTTCGGTTAAGGGGGGAGAAAACTAAACATTATTTATTTTTTATTTATTTTTATTAAACAGTGGTTTACTAAACAAATTGTGTCTCTGTCTTTAAATGAATTCAGTTATAATTAAAAGTATCTTTAAGGATAAAAATATATATATCTCTGCTAATGCTGTAAACAATCGGGAGCCCTTACTTGCACATTACTATAATATTAAAGGGTAACAGCAGAGCCTAAATTCAGTTGCTTTATATATATATATATATATATATATATATATATATATATATATATATATATAAATATAATAATCAACACTCAAATAACACATTGTATTCAAACATATAAACTGCACATAAGGCAGTTTTTTTGCATTAACTTTTACATTTACAGTGGCTGTGATTTTCATGACAGATATTTTAAGCATAGCCTACATTAAATAATGAAGACATTAATTTATGTATCGGTTAAGTAAAATAAAATGAATGTATAATAGTGCATATATTTAGTGAAAGAGATCATTTATCTGCTGACTAACAAGCTGTGGACACTGATGGACTGGCCTGAGGTAAATGTCTACGTGGTATATTGTCTACAAGCTGTTTTACTAATGTCTTTCCTTCACTGAAACACTGATTGAGCGATTACATGAGATATATGTAAATAAAAACATAAATAAAAAAATTGTAAATAAAAACATGTTTTATGGATGTTTGGCCTGGGCTTTTGTTGCATTTACACTGTTCTGACCACTAGGAGTCACTGTGGAGACAGGATCTGGATTTGCTTCAACTGTTTCAGTGTAATAAAATATTTCCAAATATTAAAGCACTGCGGGAAATTAAGCAGTTATATTCTAGAGCTATATAAGCAATGTGAAATTAATAACTTTCATAATAAAACAATATAATAGGACGAGATCAGTGAATCAGACCACGGCATGTCTACATGATCATCTGTTCAGATTTTCTCTTGCAATTTTTGCCATAACAAATGTGCTTTAGAAACTCAAAGTTAAAGGGTTAGTTCACCCAAAAATGAAAATTCTGTCAATAATTACTCACCCTCATGTTGTTCCAACCATGTAAGTCTTTCGTTCATCTTCGGAACACAAATTAAGATATTTTTGATGAAATCTGACAGAATTCTGACTCTTCCATAGGCTTCCAGAGTGACCGAAACTCGCCGACCCAGAATAGTTATTAAAAACATCGTTAAAATAGTCCAAGTGACTCCAGTGGCTCAATCTTAAGTATATCAAGCGATGAGAATACTTTTTGTGCGCAAAAACAAACAAAAATACCAACTTTATTCCACTATTCAATTCCTTCTCTCTGGGCCTCGTAGTGTTTTTGCGTAGCCCGTCTGTGTTGCACGTCACCACGTAGGCTCACAATTGGCCGAAGCAGGTCATGTGTGTGATGCGTGATGACGTGCAACACAGACGGGCTATGCAAAAACACTACGAGGCCCAGAGAGAAGGAATTGAACTAATGAACTAACCCTTTAAAGCAGCCAGAGAAAAATTAATGTTACAAAAGTCAAGAGCTCAACTAAAGCAAACACTGATGACCATAGTGGTAACATATTTATTATTTTCAATAAAACATCAACAACTAAACTTGTGTAAATTAACTTTTGTTTGAAAGAAATAGTCAAACTGGATAGTAATAAGTGAAGACGCTGAGATCTTGAGAGATCTGTTAGTGTTTAAAGCTCTGTTGGGATTTAAAGTGTTTCTGTGTGTGTGTTTTGTGGGTCACCGTTGAGCTGAAGAGTAGAGCCTGTGCTTCAGTCAGGAGAAGACCAACACATGATAATATGTGGCATTGCTTTAAAGGCAGTAACGGTGTTGTTGCAGTGATAAATACATTAGCTCATGTGCTATGCTATTGCTAGCTAACGGTTAACTGCAAGACCATTACATATTACAGAGAATGTTTGATCACAATAATCCAGGATATATCTGTAAAACAATAGTGTTTTTCTATAAAATGTTTATTGAAATTGTCTTTAAAAGTTTTTGTATTTTATTCACATTAGGGTCTTTTAGAGCTGGTGGCGCGTCTTGGACGGTGAGGGCGTCGAGGAGAGTTGACGTCAGGTCATCTTTATGGTAATGAGCTATGATGCGGTTCTAGCAAAGTAGAATAAACATGTCTCTTTAGTCAAAAAGGTTCCTGACCCCGGACCTAAAGTGTTTGAGTGTCAAATCAGACTTTGTTCACGGGCAGATAATGAAGATCATAGTCTGGCATTATGCAAATGAGATACTTTATTGCGTAGATAAGTTACAGAAGTGAGACTGAAAACACTGACGACTCGTTTCTGCAGTTCAGAATCTATTCCTTTAGGACACAATAACTTTATTTATCTGCACTTTGATCTTTAAACTTTTGCAGACCTTTTACATTCAAAAACTGCAACATCACTGCATGACAGGTAATACTGAAAAAGCAGAGTGGGGCTTTGAAGAAATAAGCAGAAAACACACACTGAGCTTTATTCAGTGAGCAGTTCTGCATCTGAGAGAAGAATGACTAAAGTGAACTGCTTCAGTTGTCTTAAGAACAGATGTGGCGGATACAGAAGAATATGAGAAAAGTGCTGAACCACAAATATGGATTTTAAATGAGCAACAGTTGAATATGAACACTCACCTGATACAGTCACTGTAACAGCAGCACTGATGTCTGATCTCGTTGCTTCACAGCTGTACTGACCACCATCAGACACAGATATGATGTTGTAGACTCTCTCAGTGTGTGAGATGTCTGAACCGCCTTTAAACCATCTGTATGTCCACTGAATGTCTTCTCCCTGTATCTCACATGTGAGAGTGACTGTCTGAGGCTGAACTTGATTCTCCATCACTGCAGGTGATAAAATTATAAAAAGTATTGCAGAATCAATATCACTGTCATGAACTCAAAACTTTGAGAAAAATACTGCATTAAATAAAATGTTTAGTTTGCTTGTGTTGATGATAACATTACAAATAAATAAATGTAATGTTAAAACTAAATAAAATATTTATATTTAGTCCACATGTATGCTATGATATTTGAATTAATCAGAAGTATGTTCAAATTGCAGCTTGTCCAACATTTACAATATTTAATGCACACAATTTAAATACATTTTCAATAAGACTAGTCAAGTTGTCTTATGATACCTTGAAATTAATATTCCTATTAATGTTATTTACACACTCTTAGAAAGCATGTGTTAAAAATGACTCAACCCGTGTTAAATTCTTACACTTTAATGCGTGAGCTTTGTTCATTTTAACTCCTTTATTGTGTTGATAAATTTAAACACAGTAAATGTGTCAGAAAGGTTAAAATTAACATATGTGCTGTCCTTGGCCACAAACATTGTGTTAAAAAACATACCAAAAGCCCAACACAAAATGTTAACATTTGACAAAATTAAAGTAATTGTTTTTTTATTTTATTGTCAAAAATCTATATTAAAAAAAATCTAATTCATAAACCTTCAGCATATAACAATAAAATGATTGAATTTTAAGCATAAAAAAAAAATATCCAACATAAGGCAAAATATTTAAATATTTAAATGATTTAAACGAGTTTCTCAGGGGCAGGAGCTCAGATGTAAAAAAGGGGCATCTAGAACAAGTTAAAATGTATAATAATCAGATTAATTGCAACAAAAAGATAGATGTTAATCTGACGGCAAATAAACAGTAAATAATCCTTTAATCACAGCGGCTTATTTGTTTTTTAATGGGAATGAAAGTGAGGCAGTGGATAGACATCTTCAGTGGGTTTTACTGTTATTTAATGTGTTTTTGGATTGTTCTGCTCATGAAACACAGAAAAAATATCTTTCCAAGAAATTTCAGTAGACAAAAAACCCCAGACAATATGAGCTGTGGAAAATTATAAGTGATCTATGAGCTTTAATAACAGCTTTTAACAGCAGATGTCACTGAAAACGGTAAATGTCCCTCACAGCCTCGCTTTCATTCCTGTCATGGCGCAGCTCTGAATAAGGTCTATAAATTACTTTTGAGTGATTTGTTACAAAAGTGCATAAAATAAGCTAAACATGAAGCTTGAACGCACATGTGTGTGTGTGTGTGTGTGTGTGTGTGTGTGTGTGTGTGTGTGTGTGTGTGTGTGTGTGTGTGTGTGTGTGATGCGTGTGTGTGTTGCGTGTGTGTGTGTGTGTGAGATGCGTGTGTGTGTGTGTGTGTGTGTGATGCGTGTGTGTGTGTGTGTGTGTGTGATGCACTTGAACAGTGGTTCTCAAAATTTTTACACCAAGTACCACCATAATGACCAATATGAAAAAACAGTATAAGCCTAACTATTACAGCTCAAAAATGAGGCAGTTTTATTTCTAATGTTACGTCCCAGGACGTATGTTATTTGTGATTGTGTTTCCCTTTTGCCCAACAGCCTGCTGGGAAAAGTAGTTTGTCTGTTCTCCTCTGTTCCTCCCTGTCCTCTCATAGGAGCCTAATTGATGCCACCTGTTCCTGATCAGAGTTTGTGGAGAGGAGCCTATTTAAACAGAGGGAAACTGGCTGTTCCCCAGAGAGAGTGTGGCCTGTCCGCTTTCCCAGACTGTGTTGAACGTTGAAAGACCTTGTTTGTGTTTTAAAGCTTCTTGAAAGTCTGTTGTGTTTTCTGTAGTGATAGAAAACTTGGTGTGCCCCATTTTTGTTGTTGCTTGCTGACGCAGTAGGGAGGTGGGTGCCTCTTTTGTTTTTACTAACCCCTTATTTTCTCCTGTTTTTGGGATAGTCAGGAAGTCAGGTAAGAGAGATGTTGTTTATTTGATTCTTTTGGTTTTATAGGTTAATTAGACTTTCTTACTCCCAGGTAGTTTTCCAGTTTTGTTTGTTGTTTTGGCTTTAACCCCCTCCTGAGGTATGTGGCGTCTTCTGGTACTTATTTGAGTTGTATTTAATTCCTTACCTTACTCCTAACTGCTGTAAAAGAGATTTTTACTGATAATTAAAAAAATCTAAAAGAGATACCCGTGTGTGTGTGTTGAGTGCTGGGATTGCAGACAGAACCAACTCTCTCTCTCGTTCTTTCACTTTTTTTTGTTATTCCGTGTGGACATTGTCTTTTATAACAATATGTTACTCTCCTGCTACCCCTAGACAAACAGGGGACGTAACACTAATAAGAATATTTATTATTGCCCGCCACTTTAAACATTGTAAAAGCACTGATTGAATATTAATTCAATATTAATGCACTGTGCTGCTTACATACAGGCAGGGGCGCCGCTAAGGGGGAGAAAATTAGGACGACTCTAAGGGCCCACGCACTTTTGGGGTCCCAGAGATTGATTTTAGTAATGGAATGGGTGCGGTAGGGGCCCAACCTCATATTCTTTATAGAGCCCAAAGTTTATACAGGTAAATAAAAAACGTAAATAATGCTTAAATTAAAATGTATTGCAGATTATGATTATGCTAAAGATGATGTTATGAAAATGTATTGTACTTAAAAGTTAAATAAATACTGTACTGTAAGTTAAAAAAGTACTGTAATTAATAATAAAAAAATATTCATGTATTCAATGTATTCTCTGTATTCATATTTAACCTTTTTACATGTACATTTAAAATATTCTGGCTGACCCCCGTGAGGTTTTCAAGGCGACGTTATGGTGACGCGTCATTACTTGTCACGTGACACACCGCAGCCACAATAGCGCTGAATGACTGATTATCTGCTTTATTTGAATTTTTTTATTCAAAATATTCTTAAAATATTTTGTTGTTTAAACACCTTTATAACGATCGCATTAGTTGAGCTAGCCTATATGCGCAATGGGCGGCTCCATGTTAGTTTGTGCCTCATTATATACATAGACAGTAGCCTACATAAACTGGACACAGCGACCCCATAGGTTTCAACGGAGACAAGTAAAGTCAATTAGAAGCACGCACTTCCTGATGGCTGAGCGACTGCGCAGACTCAAACAGAGCTTGATGACGTAGATGTGATGTGAGCAACCCGTCTGTCTTCTAGTAGCTGTGCCGAGAGAAATCTGAATCATTCCCTTCCGAAACTTGCAGAGACGGAGAGCGTGAGTAGGAGCTGTCCATGAGCTGGAGCAGGAGAAACTTTTGCTAAGTATTCTGATTAATTATTTTGTTATTTTGCCTCCACGTCCCCCCGATTGCCCGTGAGCTTCTCCTCCTGTCCATACGGTAATCTCTCTACTGTGCGACAGAGAGTCGCGTGGTTATGACGCAATCGTTAGCCTATTTTTACAAAAACTGCTTCTACGGGGCCATAAGATACAAGGTAATGGAGCCTTTTATACATTTTCGTGTTTCTTTAGAAATAAAAAATGGACAAATGGAGTCTTTAAACGCCTCAGATGTAAAGTTATTCGCTGTCAAAACGACGCCAAAATGAATGGGATTCAGTGGAATGCTAACAGCAGGTGATGGTCTGCTAATCAATGGCGGCGCCTGGGGAAGCTTCAAGAAAATATGAAACCCTGCACCCCTGATTATATATAATGGAAAGGATTATTACAAACTTTTCTATCATCTGAAACTGCGATTTATAATCCAAAGTGACTTAAATGTTCAAATCTACTTTAACAACAAGACAAGGCGATAGCTGTTGTGTAAAAAACTAATAAAGAATACCTTTTAACAGCAGCAATCGTTCTCTCCACCACCATTAAGTTTATGGGCCGCCCGACTCGGAAATAGCAGGCAAAAATATTGTTTTCGTAAATTAATATAAGTAAACAGATGAAGACGGATTCAAAATCTTACTAGCAGTCAGTTTGATTATTGTAGTAGCCTATATGATGTTTTATTTACAACAATATACAAGTAAAAATGAAATGATAAAGTCACTGTCATTTACAGACTGTCACAATCACGCCAGCCCATACACAAAAGAAATGTGTTTGAAATTTGTTTTCACAATATATCTGAAATATATTTGCATTGTTGTTCACTTATATTTATCATTTTGAAATATATTCTGAAATATAACAAAAATATATTTATTGGGCCAACTTCGAATATTTGCATATATTCCAAAAATATATTTCAAATATATTTATTTTGTGTATGGGAGACTCCACCCTCACACAATCACAGCGCACTCCCTCTCCTGAGTACTGATCTCTCACACTGCACATTATCAGTCCAACAATCACCTCCAGCACTTAAGCCCCACTCTCACTCTCACTCTCAGTCATTGTCTCCGGTATCGTTTGCATCAAGACGCTAACGCTGTGCTTACCTCTAGGACTCCCAAGCTGTTTACCTGTTTCCTTGTGATTCTCTCCAAGTCCTCCTTGTTGTTCCTCGTCTCCAGTGTGTTCTCCTGAGTCTGTTTCATTCCTGTGTGTCTCCATCTGATCTCCATCTACAAGAAAACAAATTGAGTTATTTCAAGTCTGGATCTCTACTCATTCACTTACCTTCATCTGCACTGCCGATCACTCATCTGGTTGTTCAAAATAAACTCATTACCTGCATCCGTGTGTCTGTCCCTTCTGTCCTTTAACACAGACTTTATGGACTGACTGGATTCTGTTCAGTTCAACCAGATAATTTATATAACACATTTAAAAAAATAAAATAACATGAAGTGTGTTAAGCACATCAGTCTCCTACACGTACTGTACACATATTAACACTGAAGTTGTGTTAATTTTTAAACTATAAAAACAAATGTGTAATTTTTTTGTACACATTTTTAGCACCAGCTAAATATGTTTAAATTAGAGTGTTACACATAATTTTTTACAATGTTCATCCTTCTAATAGTGCATGTGTCTGTAATTTCCTTGCGGTTAGGCTACTTGCCCCAAATTAAACCATTTGCCATCCTTTTTTTTGAATCATGATCATATGATCACTCTGTGTTTCTGAAGCTCGACTGTCATAATGCATCACAAACAATAGTCTATTTTAAAGGAGATATTATATCATTCAAACTTTTTTTTTAACTGATGAGAAACGTTTGTCTGGCGGTTGCTGAACAGAACCTGTTCTGGCCGGTAGATGGCGCTGTTTACAGTCAACAGGATTCAACAGAAAGACTGACTGATCTACAACTGCAAGACTGTGTTTGATCGACTGAAGAAACAGCCAGAAACAGTGTTTCAGCAGCACGAGGAACTACACACACAGATGATACTGTGTGGAAATGTGTGACAGCAAAATATGGACATAAACATCAGCAAAGAGACAAATGTGGGGTCCTGATCTGATCTATATAATAAACATAAAAATAAAAAAACTACAACACAACCCACATTTGTTACATAGATACAATTTACTGTAATAATGCATATATAGTACCTTCATAATCCGTCCCGTATTGACTGAGTCCAGAGTGAACGAGGGACATCAGCACTAAAAGCAGAAGAAACACAGATATGAAGCTTTTCCATTCATTCAACACAATGTAAATCACACACTGAAACATAGTTTATTCTACATGAACTGAAAGTGATTTTCTGTTTTGATGCTCATTCAGGGGAGAACTGATGGATTATTCTCCAGCATTTAACCCTCAGGTGCTCTTCGATCATTTTGTTCGATCGTTTTGAATCTCTAAAAATCACAGCTTCATCAGAATGGTATGAAACTTGGACCTTTCTGGGCCTTGAAAGTTACAATGACATTGCTGGCTATGAGGGGTCAGAAGCTCTCGGATTTCATCAAAAATATCTTCATTTGTGTCAAGATCTTACGGGTTGGACATGAGAGTGAGTAATTACTGACAGAAACTTCATCTTTGGGTGAACTATCCCTTTAACATCATCACACTCAATGACGTCACATGACTCGTGACCTGATATGAGAGTCGATTCACTGATGCTCAACAATAAAGCAGCAGTTTCAACCACTGAGCTTCACAGCAAACAACATATGATGTTAATCTCGTAAATACATGTCAATCAGTGAATCTCTGTATCTCTGTCTCTTGCTCTTCTATACAACTATTCATGTTCCATATAAATGTTGTATCATTCCCTCTGTTCCCCAGTTTGTGTTTGATTATTGTTTTGTAAAACATGAAAAATATCAAAAAAGTATGTAGCATATAGAATAATGCATATTCATGCCACTATGACATTACATGAAGATAAAAAAGACTGTGTGTGTTTAAAGACACTCGCATACACACATTACAATCTAAAATTATTATTAATGTGGTAACAGAGTATGGAGAACACATATTCACTAACTACAACTTTAGCCTCTATAAATTCATATTTTACTGCTTATTAATAGTTTTCTGTCCATTCACATTGTGATCCTCAAAAGCACTGAGTCATGCACCATTCTGGATCTTGTTAAATGCCAGTTCACACTAACAAAACACTGACCAATGCGGACAATCACCAGATTACAGTATGCCATTTCTCAGACATTTAATAAATCCAAAAACAAGCGCTGACCAATACCAACAGAGACAGAGAAATACATTGATCTGACAGAAACCGACTGAGTCTCTGTTGCTGCTGGTCGTCGATGTCGGTACAGTGTGAATTGGCCTTAACTGAACTGGATTTGGTTCATTAAAGTGTTGTATATGTGAAACACACTATAAGTGTCCAAATTCTTTTTGCAGCCACTATAAAGTCACAATGAAGCTGATGGTGCTGACATCAAACAGGAAGTGATGTCATGTGTCTCAAACACTTTGACCTGATTTGGTTCTGAAGCTTGTTTTGTGCCAGTAAAGAATCAGTGATGTGAAACATTAATGGTAACAGTTTATTTTAGGGTTCATTTCTCACTTTTAAATAGTTGCCTATTAGCAGACATATAACTAGCATATTGGCTGTTTATTAGTACTTATAAAGCACATATTAATGCCTTACTCTGCATGATCATATTCTACATCTTAAACCTGCCCAATACCTAAAATTAAACGCTACAATAACTACCTTAATAAGTGGTTTATTTATGGGTCCTCTGAGACATATTATGCGATTTATGTTTCTGCTGGTGTTGCCCCGACTCCACAGTTTTTCAGTCTGGACCAACACTGCAGAGCTTCAGGGGAGACAACAGCATTTTAAAGCAGGTGTGGTTCGGGTCACGGTCTTTATGTCAAACGGGTCGGGTAAGGAACTGTCGGATAACAGGTCTGGTGTTCTGTTTATAGTCATACTGTGTTTGCGGGTTCAGTGAACTGGACCTGTGCAGGCAGCGTGACTCTGCACGTCTCGTGAAGAGAAACTTACTGACTCCAAGTACATTACAAACCAAAATAAACCAAACATTCTTTCCATGAGTGTTGTCGCAAGTTGCTTTCTAGCTGACATACCTGATGATTATGCTGTTGATACTTAAAATGTAATTCATCATTGTGCGAAAAAAAGTGCAGCTGATAGGTGCTCTTGCTCCGGCTCTAAACGTAATGTTTCCAGCGTAACTTCACGGAGTGAAGGAGTGCATAACTGAACAACCAATAAGCAACAAGAACACAGTAGAGGTAGTTAAGGGACTTAAAGGGTCAGGTTACTACAATATAACTGTAGAAGTGTGTGCATTATGATGCGCTGGGACTCAATGTGAGATCCAACAATCAGAGAGGTTCCCGAATCTGTCGATTTTTCGAATGGATGAATGAATGAAGACTATCTTGTGTTTTTGCCGGGGCTCGAGTGCACACGGAATCGGCCACTATGATCTCAGATCATTTAGGTTGTTGATAAACATGCAATATATCAAAATAAGTGATATTTAAAGGAATATACCACAAGCAGTTTTCACTCCAAACATTTCACAAAATAAAGTATTCACAATTTTAAACAAAATGCTGTTCAAATGTTCACATAGGCTACATCTGTGTTTAATCTGCCAGTTTGAACTGACTTTAGACATCCAATAAAAAATGACGCTGAGACCAGCTTGTTAAAAAATAACTGTAACGTGTCTCAGAAAAGAGAAGTTAGTTCTGAGAAAAGCTTGAGCATCATTTGATGCCAGTTTCCTCTTGGTTTGATAAACTGTGTCAAATGTAATGATAATGAAACTCAGACACATCTACGAGTGATTTAAGTGTCCAGATACTTTTTGCAATTATTTTTTAAGATGGACAGAGAGAAAGAGAAGTGATAGAGAAGCTGACTGTGTGTTCGGTCTCTGTTCTCAAGCTCTCTGAGTCTCTGATGAAGAGTTTATTAAAGATACAGCATCATTCAACACTAACTCACATCAACACAAATACAATCAGGGGTCGTATTCACAAAACATCTTAAGGCTAAAAGTAGCTAACTTGCCGATTTAGGAGAAAATCTTACAAATAATGGGCATGTCAGTCCTAATTTTAGGACTCCTACATTTTTGCTCTACGAGTATTTCCCAAAGGTTTTTGGGAAAAGGTTAAAACCAGCTCCTAAATCTGTGGAAAGTTAGGCTTAGTCAAGAGGACTCCACAGTCACTAAAACCAAATCACAACCAATCCTAAAATGGATGTTGCTGGCAATCTGCCTCAAAGACACTGAACACCATTTGAGCCTTGGGTGCTGAGCCTTTTCTTCATAAATGCAATAAATATTCTGATTTATAGATTTTAATCTGCATCGACATTATATAAAGATTCATGTATGTACAAGCAAAATACATTGAATGACGGAGAATAAAACATTGCGGTCAAGTTGAAAATAATCAATACGTTTACATGCACCCTCATAATGCGACTATATTGGGATTTTGGCAATAGGCTATTGCGATTAAACTTTACCTCATGTAAACGCAATACTTCGATCAAACTACTGTGATTAAGATCATAATAGTAAACTATGTGGCATACGCCGATTTTAATCGCAATAAACAGGCATGTAAACACCTTAAAGGATTAGTTCACTTTAAAGGGGTGATAGAATGCAAAACCAAGTTTACCTTGGCATAGTTGAATAACAGCAGCTTGGTGGGTGAAATGGCCAAACACAGAATCTCAAAATCCTATGTTAGCCTCCTTAATATGAAAATCTCAAAACTTTAAAGGGATACTCCACTTTTTTTTTTGGAAATAGGCTCATTTTACAACTCCCCCATTAAACAGTTGAGTTTTACCGTTTTCGCATCCATTCAGCCGATCTCCGGGTCTGGCGGTACCACTTTTAGCATAGCTTAGCATAGATCATTGAATCGGACAAGACCATTAGCATCCTCTCAGATATTTTTCCTATTTAAAACTTGACTCTTCTGTAGTTACATCATGCACTAAGACTGACGGAAAATGAAAAGTTGCGTTTTTCTAGGCTGATATGGCTAGGAACTATACTCTCATTCCTGAGTAATAATCAAGAAACTTTGCTGCCGTACCATGAGTTCAGCAGGCGTAATGATCTGACGCAGCGCCTGAAAATAGTCCCCAGCTCAGTAACTTCCAACGTGACCGGGACTAAGTTTGTATATTAGACCTATTTTCAGGCGCTGTGTCATATCATTACGCCTGCTGCACTCATGGTACGGCAGCAAAGATTCTTGATTATTACACAGGAATGAGAGTATACTTATGCTAAAAGTGGTACTGCCAGACCCGGAGTTCGGCTGAATGGATTCGAAAACGGTAAAACTCAACTGTTTAATGGGGGAGTTGTAAAATGAGCCTATTTCCAAAAAAAAGTGGAGTATCCCTTTAAACTGCAGCTGTAAAACGGTTGGATCTCAAATCAGCTCAGATGTGACGTAACACTTGGGGGATTTCCTTATTTGGATCTGGTCTTTACTTTTGTCTCGCCCCTAAATTTGCATACACACAGCCCACTTTCTGGGCCCAGCAATATCAATGGTGGTCATGCAGTCAGACACAGTTTAGCCAGCGCGCTAAGTTTACTGCTTCTTAAATGATCAAAAATGCTGGCGGTGGCTGGCCAAAAAAATAAAAAAAAAACGCTGGCGGGGAAAGAGTTAACATAGCTGTCAAATAAACGGCTTGCACACAAACCACTGAGTCCAGCAAGAGAGCAGCGGGTTAACAATGCGTTCCCTGTTGTATTGCGTGTTAAAAGGAGAGGCTTTGCTTTGCTTAAGTGCGGCGCATGCTTGTCTAACAGCACGACCTGTGAGACCGGGATGGTCATAAATAATATAAAGGCCTATTCCTCCCCTCACTTGACTTACATGTGATAATACCACACAACAATAGCACACATTGTGTTTTAATGTGCTGATTCAGGCTCAAGCATATATGGTTGCACACCTAACGTCTCCATCGTTGTAAACCAACCAATCAGCGTGCAGCTCATCTAAATATTAAAGGAGAACTCCGGTCAATTTTAACATTGAGCTCATTTTTTTGTAAATTTGGAGTGCTGTCAGTACAGAGAACAACGACAAAAATCGGTGTTGCCTACATCGTGTTATCCTCTCTTTAAAATTTGCACCCTGTTGACTTCAATGGGGCAAGTTTTAAACCTGCTTTTAGCCTCTTAACATCCTTGATGTGTCATTACAAGTGCACAGCCATGTGAGTGATTCCTTCAGAGTGAACATGGGTGAATCTGACTGCAGTAGATGTGAAAGATATTAATAAAAGTGATGTTAATTCAGCCAGCGCACATACCTGTATTTACATCCTGTTTTCGGTCGAAGTCCAAAGTAGTCGTTTGTCGAGTTCACGCGCATAGGTTTAGTACGTACGATCATGCGCCCAAACTCGACAATCGACTACTGTATGAGCGCTGTATGATACAGGTATGAGCGCTGTCTGAAATAACATCATTTTTATTCATATCTTTCACATCTACTGCAGTCAGATTCACTCGTGTTCACTCAGAAGGAATCACTCACATGGCTGGGCACTTGTAATGACACATCAAGGATGTTAAGAGGCTAAAAGCAGGTTTAAAACTTGCCCCATTGAAGTCAACAGGGTGCAAATTTTAAAAAGAGGATAACACTAGGCAACACCGATTTTTGTCGTTGTTCTCTGTACTGACAGCACTCCAAATTTACAAAAAAATGAGCTCAATGTTAAAATTGATCGGAGTTCTCCTTTAATGAGCATACCATAAAAGGGAGAAAAACATTGAATGCATATCTGAGTGTGGTATAACCATACTTATTAACGAATAATCAGAGTAATGAATATTGCATGTAAACTGGAGTGAAGAGTTCTGCTTGTGTCATATAAACATGTTACTGCGATTAAGACCTTACTCTGACTATTAGAAATAATCTCATTACACTGTTAGCCCGGATTTTATATCTAATAAAGAATTGAATTACAATTTAATTAAAATATTTAAGTTTGATTGCGCTACTAATAAAATATTAAGTAGATTCTACTAATTTGTGTACATAATTTGAATGTGTGAATAAATGTAAGTTAAAAATACTCAAATTATGAAGTTTCTCTACTGACCACGCCTTCCACGCAGTGGTTTGATGCTGCGAGTCAGGGAACGCCATTTTGTCGTGGTGTGTTTGAATTCAAGGAGCTGTTGATGAGAAGTTGGAACATTTGTTTTAGCAAGTTCTTTGGACGTTTTTCCCGACATTTACCTTTTTATCGTTTATTTGTTTTCCGTTTGTGAGCAGTGAAAATCAATGTTTGTTTGTTTTTAGCTAGCTAGATTTCTCACTCGCGTGCAGCGGACATCGCCGCGCTTGAACCCCTGACCGGCGAGTTCGACGTACGTTGTTTTTTTGTATTTTCCTTCCTATTGTTTCTATTTCACTGTTGTTGAGACGGAGAGTGTAACTGTTTGAACCTCCGGCCGGCGCCGAACAGGACGAGGATCGCGGCGCGAATACGGTGGTGAGTGCAATAATTTCAGACCATATTTTATTTCAACATGGCTATTGATTTAAAAGAGTAAGTTAAGGTTAATTAATGGGTTGAATACAAAAACGTATGGATGTACTGTTTTATCTAAGTTCATAGCCCTCTTAACGACAGACTATCTTGTTTTGTGTTGCAGGTCAAGAAGAGATGCTTTGGACCTGCAAGTATTGCCCTCATAACTGTGAAAAGAGAGCACATCTATTTTAAAATTGCAGGCTCAAACATGTAAGTTATACATGAACAGAACAATTTCTTTGTTTACATCTGAAATGTATGTACATTTAAATCACTTTATGCACAATGTTCAACTTATCCTGCCTCCAGATAAGTAGGCCTATGTCATGTAAGTTTATTAAGACATGTTCTGAGGCTGATTGGTGTATTCATCTGCATACTACACAGTGCAACAATTACATGTAAACCAGAAAGTCAGGTGCTATTATAAAGACTATAACTTTAATGTTTGCTCCTCACAGAAAAGTTTTCAACGAAAAGCTTTGACATCAGCCTGATGGTACTTCAATGGCCAGCTCTTTCTGCAGTAAACCAGGTATGTATAGGTGCATTCACGGCATTTTGTAATACCATAATTATGAGATTCCAGCTTGTAAAAAAGCGCTTCCGTTCTGGTAGAACTCGTAATTGCAACCTGTAAACTGGGAATTTTCTGAGAGTTCCTTATTTTTACCACGTAACTGTTGTACCACCCTTCTGCTGCTGATTCATTTAGCCGTTGACAATTTTGCCTTAAAAATGCATAATTCCCAGTCAAAGAACATGAACGGCTCTGAGTAAAACGTCACATTTTATCATCTCGGAATTACAGTAATTACGACATGGCGTAAATGCAGCATATGACTTATGAGTATTTGACAACAGAATCATCTTACATGATAATATATTTGTCTATCTTTATCTTTAATCTTTTTCTTCCTCATTAGGATGCAGCTGACAAGGACTCTTACAGACAAACTCCAGTGAGAATCCTCTGCGTTGATCAAGAAAGTCATCAGCTAAACCCATCTAGAGTGATGATCGATTTGGAAGGATGTTTGGTGATGGATGAACTGACCAACATCATGCCTTTTGTGTCCTTTTTTCGGACTGATTTACGCCCTGCCCTGGAGTACCCTAACTGTATGAAAAACTTTTTTTTTTTTTTTTTTCAGCAGGTAATGTTTAGCCTGGGAAAAGGTGAGCTGGCACCTAAAATTAAATACTGACAATACTGTGAACTCATTTTGGTGCAATTTGTTGTGATTGTCTTTTCATGTTTTATGAGGAAAATGTATTCAGGGCATGTAAAATTCATGTTTTGTTGTATTTCAAATGAAAATTAAAATAAAACAGAAAATTGTATGAATGTACTTTTATTTGCTTTTTTTTCTTAATTTTCTAGTTTAAGTAACCATTACTTAATTATTTTAGGGCAACCAGTTTGCTCACATTTTTTAAGTTGTTGGGCTAGTACATTGAACTTAAATATACTATGTGTAATAACTGCAAAGTAATTGATATTACAAAACATTTTAAGTTAAATTAACTAAATTTTTTTAAGTTACCATTACTTAATTATTTTAGGGCAACCAGTTTGCTCACATTTTTTAAGTAGATTCAACTTGTCCGGGCTAACAGTGTATTGGTGCACATGTAATCATTGTCCCATCGTCTGCGCCGATAGCCTTGTGGGAAGCTCGGGTTGACCCGAGTTCGAGTTCCGGCTCGTGAACTTTCCCGATCCCCCCCACCCTTTCTCTCTCCCACTTCGCTTCCTGTCACTGTCCTATCATAATAAAAAGGCAAAAACGGCAAAAATAAATGTTTAAGAAATAAATAAACAATGTCCAATTACCTGTGGCAGTTGTTTTCACGAGTTCACACAAATGATCGAATGCGAATAGAGTAAACGAGAAACATAAGTGTATTTGGCGTGCTGTCCGAGGGGATCGAGGGCTCAGAGTTCATAATTTATCCCAAACCCAGAGTAATGGTCACTATCCCCGACTGGGAAAAGGAACCAGTCGAGAGTGAGGAGTCGAGTGGTGGAGGGCTCTTCCGGAATTGTTTATAAAGCACTATTTGTCGCTTGAATTCAGCAATCTCTTGAGATGCAGACATGTAATAGGCTGACAATTAGCTGAACATATCAATAGTGACCCTATTTTTAAGATCTTTATTTGCATATGGCAACATTTTTATTTTTAACATCTTTATTTGAATATGTCAACATGATACTTATATGATTATATCACTGACAGAGATGCCTCTCCCATCAGCCAATCACTGTGGTCATATTTAGCAAGCATGATGACATCATATAGCAACGAGGTCATCCCGCCCTTTCTCTTAGCTTAACCTTTAATCAGTGTTTGGGGTCAAAATGACCCCAATGGACTTTTCCTTCATTTTTTAAAAGTGTTACCTTCATCGCAGGGGCATGAAACTCTGTGACTTTTCCTAAATAATCTATCTAAACATGCACAAAAAAACTGGGCTTGATTTGGTTGTTCTAAAGGTGTGTAAAAAATTTTTTACCATTTAAGGTGTTTGGGGTCAAAATGACCCCACATTGAAAATGAATGGGAAAATGAAAAAAATGACTTTTTTTTATTTTGTTTGTCAAAAAAAATAAAAGTAAATCCATTATAAATCTGAAATTTTTACAAATAAACCAAGGTCTGGTCCTAGAGCATAAATAAAAAGTAGAACGAACTTTCTATCTCATACACACACACGCACACAAACACACACATGTATGTGACTGCAACAGAGAGCATTTTTACAGAAATTGGCAAATAAAATAAACAAAACTGGCATAAATCTAAAAAAATTTACATTTAAATCAAGCTCTGGTCCTAGAGCATAAACCCAAAGTGGAATGAACTTTCTATCTCATACACACACACACACAAACACACACGTATGTCACTGCAACAGAGAGCATTTTTA
The DNA here is from genome assembly GCF_949319135.1 of Squalius cephalus. Classification (NCBI taxonomy): domain Eukaryota; kingdom Metazoa; phylum Chordata; class Actinopteri; order Cypriniformes; family Leuciscidae; genus Squalius; species Squalius cephalus. The sequence goes on from NC_137124.1 coordinate 6,982,974, forward strand.
TAGAAATTGGCAAATAAAATCAACTAAACTGGCATAAATCGGAAAAATGTCACATAATTATGCAACATGGAACAAGCTTGCCGCCCCCCACCCCCACCCCCACCCCCACCCACCCACACACACATACACACACACACACACACACCCACACACACCCACACACACATTACAGTCATGTCATAGTGGTGACTTGTAAATGTATGTATAATAATTTGCAAAAGAAAGATAATTCAAAATATATCAGAAAACAACAAATTATAACTCTGACAAAACTACATATTTTTTATGTATTTCAAAATGTTTAAATAAATATTCACAAAATATATATCATAAAGTTGTGAGGAGAAGTTTAAGCATCAAGAAAAATGAAGTGAAAATGAATGAGTCTCTATGGCTCTCTATTGGATATATGTGGTCATAGCAATTTCTTTCTTTAATTATAATTTCTAAAGTTTTTCCACAAACCAGCAGATGTCAGTATTCTATCCCTAACACATAGAGCAATGTCCAAAAACTATTTAGATTTAATTAAGATCATCATTTAAGTGATTTTTTCTTTAAAATATCTTTTTTCATGAGCCAATTTATGGCCTAGTTATGTAATTGTGCAGTAAATAGTTAAAAAACTTCAAAATTTCCACAAAAACACAGCATAAATGTATAGTTGAGAAGTAAATAAAAAAATGATATATAGTTTTCCATATAAAAATTTATATTTCCTTATGTAATCGCTCTTTAAAAGTTTGGGGTCATTTTGACCCCAAACACCTTAAGTGTTGTCCTTTTTTAACACTGATTAAAGGTTAATACTTCTCTCTCTCTATTCCTTATTAAAAGTTGATCTCAACAGCTTTTGAAACAGGGTTTAAGAGAAAACTATAAACTAAGAGCTTTTACTGTTATTTAGGAGAACTCTTAGTAATAAGAAAACATGTTTTGTGTATACAGCCCCTGATTTAACTGAACTACTTAAAATAGGAAGAAACATTACAACAAAACTAAGCAAAAATACATGCACACATTGCCTCCATCTTTCACAAGCATTATCACAGATAAATGCATCATCAACCTCTTTGTCTGATCAACACGCAACATATCATCACAATGAATTTGAACAATGAAGAATACAGTGAGACTGTGGATTCATAGACTCTCCTACACAACAATCATTATTGTATCCCATCTTCAGCTGAATAATGCATTAGAAACAGAAGATATTAAGAATATAATAAAATACTCACAGATGAGAGACAGTGCACTGGAGCCCATACTGTCACATTAATAGACTGTTTTAACAGCGCTGTGTGCTAAAATACACACTTCCTGTGTTTAAACAGTCATTTCACACTTTGAGAAGAGATGAGGGAGGAGGAGACAAAACTCTACACAGAAGTACATGAAAAAAGAGAAAGGGAAAGAGAGAGCCATTCTAAGATATTTATCTTGTCTTTTGGTGTATGCAGGTTGTTTCAGCTCTGTTCATCTACTTGAAAAGAGTTTTTCCAGTGATTGGTCTCGCACTTCACACAGCCACACACTACAGACAGTGAATACAAAATTAAATCACCACGTGATATCTAGTTTAGGGCTCCTGGTGTAAAGGCGCTTTCACACCGAGCGAGCGTGATGCACACACACCAAATACAAATTGCAAAACGATTGATCGCCTTTGGATAGTTTACGCCTGGACAGTAGTTGGCGCTGACCAAGAATACATTTTTCCATGTGTATGTATCTCATACGGTTTTCCATAGGCTTTATAACCTCATCCCCATTAAAAAAAAAAAAAAAAAAGGCTGATGCATACTTGCAATGAACTTGAGTGATGGCCACCTACTGGACATACAAAGTAATGTTTCCAGATTAATTATACATGTTAGACTCATTAAGGGCCTTTTGTACATTGGTACTACACCAGAAACACAAACTAGCTATAATGCTGTTAACTAGAATTATTCTGACCAAATACATCACAAAATCGCAGCTGGGTCACAGATGCACTAGAGCTACAATTAGCATCAAGCTAATCACACTGCAAGCACATCACAATTTATGAGATTATCACTATGGAGAATTTATAGAAATGCTATTCTGTTTAAAGCATTATTAAGTGAACATGTTAGAATAAATCTGTGTCTGACCCCAATGATAACAAGCCATTGTAATTAGAGTCATTTAAGATGCCAAAGGCCTCGTCTTGAAAGCAGACGAAAGAGTGTCTGAAATCAGGGAGAAAAGAGCGGTCGAGTCGGACAACTTTCAGCTCTGTTTGACCAGCACTGATCTGCAAACGCAAATAATGCTACCGCATTGCTTATTGCTAAAAAAAAGTGAATGCATATGAAATATTGCTGCAATAACTATAACATTTATATAATTAACAAGTTATCCAATGTGTTTGACATTATTTCTGTAAAATGATCAGATACAAATCTTCTACCGCTTTACTATTATTGTATACATCCTCATATTGCACACAGAAGTCTTGCAGTGATTTGTCAACATTTCAAGCCCAGTGTGATTTTTTCTATTTAAATACATGAGAAAGTAAACAAAGGAATACATTTTAAGACATTTCAATTTTTTTACTACTTTCAAAATATCAGAGACCCCAGTTGCAATGAACACCAATAGCCTACAAATGAAAGTGAATAATACAGTCACACAAAGTGACACAGATAAAGTGATTTTGATTCAGGTCAGATGGACTGATGATCGGCCGCAACAGGATTTAAAACGTTCATTTCTTCTCTAAAAGGAGCGTAGAACCATAAAAGTGACTACTTTTAGAAACGAGAAGTGCTTCATTCAGGCCTTCCTGTACACAGACAGATGGATTTGATGGGGAAGTCAATGAAAACGACAGGCACGTTATGTTACCGTGAATCTTTGGTCTTATGGTGATATTTTGAGGTTTATGAAACTAAAGATGCAGAAAGGGCATAAATATTTCCTCTACTCTGGGTAAACCCACAGAACAGAAACAGAGCAGAAGTCAAACCACAACTATGAAGCTCACCTCTATTAGGCCTCTTAAACTAAAGACACTCTCAGTCCTATTCTCTCTACAAGCAGCTGCTAAAGTTAACAAAACATCTTCAATGATGAGCTGAAAGAAGCCTCTGTAAATAAGGTGATTTGATGTGACTCTGAATTTTCATTTTCAACCACCAATGGCCTCCAAAAATGAAGGCTACTTTTAGAAACAACTAATGCTTTGACTTCCGCTACAAGGTAGGCCTACAAACCACACCACCTGAGAGAAACGTCTGCAGAACTCGCTTTGCGAACATTAAGGTCGTTTATATTATCCATAGGGCTGTCAATGTTTTTATCATTATTTTTTAAAGTTATTAAACATCTGTAGATATATATATATATAGCCAGTGAGGTGGTTACCAGTCGAGGGCATGGCCAGTCCGGGATGTAGAGGGTTTTTAAGCAGGCACTCGAAAGGAGACCTCGAGACAGGCTTTGCAAAATTAGATCAGGAATATATCACTTAGTAAATATGAACCAAAAGGAATAACTAAAACTTAAACCACTAAAGATGTGGCAACAAAAATTGGATTCAGGAAACACCGTAGGCTCCGTCGACTTTATGAAATACAATAAGAGGTAGGAGTAGTGAGGATAGCTAAAAGAAACCCCAAAGAGGAAGATATTTTAACAAGATTAAGGGTTGGGCATACCAAGCTTAATAAAACTTGTTATTTGTCTCTCAAAAGTATTCTAATGAACGAGAAACAGAGGGAACTTTGGTGGGAGTGGGAAAACAAAATTTTAAGAATATAATTACTTGTGGACTAGAGAGTGTATTTTGTTATTTGAAGAGAACAGAGGTGATTAAGAGAATTTAGATTTAAAAAAATTATAATTATGAAATGCGTCCACATTCCAACAAAGTAGGTGGCGATAATACACCTTAATGTTGGTGCTACCCGCCATAAAACTGAAGAGACCTCGAGATGTGGGCTGTGTCCCAATTCAAAGGCTGCATCCGTTGAAGGCCGATCGCATCACAGCAGCTCGATGAAGGCTGTCCCAGTTCGAAGGCTCCTTCAAATGCTCCTTCGTTTTCTGTGAAATGAAGAATACAACAGATGGATCATTCATGGCCTTGCCTAGTGATGAGAAACCAAGGTTTTCTGAAGCATTTGAGGCTAAAAGTAGCCTCGTTTCAACAATCACAAAATTAGGGCTGTACTCAACCAAAGAAAATCTTGGTCGACTGAAGTCCTGAAGTTTTCGACTAAAAATGACGTTAGAAAAAAAACGTTAAATTAATTAGCTGCGCACTGTGCGCAGTACTTGGTAGCCTTGTTGTCCGCCTAAATGAATTATAAATAAACATAAAAAAACTAGTAGGCTATTTGCAGTATTAAATCGTTTTTGACGTAATTAATTTGCACTGAAATGAGTCTGACACACGAGTCTGTCGGCTCTGACAGCGTTGCATCACGTGCACCTGCGCAATATCATAGGCTATATGATTTCCGAAAATAGTACTATGTTGTCAACTAGTGATATCATGACAAGAACTTTTGAGGAATATGCAACATAATTTAGACAATTGTTTCTGTCATATGTATTATAATGACTGACAGACACAATAATTTCAGCCGCTCTGTGCAGCTCGCACAGAGTGAGGCTGAACCTATTTCAAACCGGTTCCACGGAGGGCCTAGTGTATGCAGGTTTTCTCTTTTACCTTGAACCAAACTGATTGAGTAGGTCACTAATTGGTTAAGTAATTGAAGCACTAATTGAAGGGAAAGACCAAAAACCTGCATACACTACTAGGCCCTCCGTGGAACCGGTTTGAGAAGCTGAACATAGGAGCTCAGCTTCGCGGCTGAGAATAGACTATTAACTTAAAGCTTTTACTCTTAAACACAAAAGGCACGTCCACTTTAATAAAAAAAATATTTATTAAACAAACCAGATCAAGTAATATTCAGCAGCAATCCTTCTAGTTGCCTACTTTCTTCAATCTGTCCGTCTTCTCCGGTGAGTTGGGCTAATCCAAAAGAAGTGAAAACAAGGGGGGTGTTCTGAAGACAGACTGTTACCTGTGAAACAGGGGTGCTCTGAAAACACCCCCATTAGCAATTAGTGCTTTCCACCTGATGAAATGAACGCGGCAAAACTGATGAAATGAACGCGACAAAACTAATGAAATGAACGCGGCAAAAAATCGACCAATCAGAATTTTGGTCGAGCCAGAACGTATCGACCAAATAATCGACTGGAAGAATACAGCCCTACACAAAATTTCATCAAATTGTGTCGAAAAAAGGTTCATTACAAATCACCGCAGAGCGGAAAAAGCACGTGACCAAACAAAGCTTTGGAAGTCGATCAATAGAGAGCCTAAGTCCCGCCCCTCCGCTTCCGGCTCATGGGACCTTATTTCGGAAAAAATATGTATGGAAGTCAATGGCGAGAGATAACTTATCTTTTTATTCCGTCTGAACTGTGCCCTGAACTACACATATGATGTTTGTCAATTTAAAAGGTAATTATGAAGGTCAAGAAAGTCGCAGTTTGTCATAAAACAGAAGAGTAACGTTTAGTTTTATGTGAAAATCGCTCAATGAACTACATCTCTCGTCTCGCACTATGTACGTCACAAGATCCGTTGCTCGTATGTGTGTATTCTGGCTCAAAACACTCAGGCATGACGGCGTAACGTTACGATTATAATGTAAGACTATAGAAAACATGACAGACGTTAGCTTCAGTAAAGTTAGCTTCATTCATTGAGAGAAAAGGTATGACGTCGCATGTGCGCCTTCTGGGTTTGTAGTCTTTGTAATTACGTATTTTCACAGTCTTATACCTCAGCAGTTTTACATCAAGCTGCGACTTTCTTGACTTTAAAATGTATCTTTTAAATTGACAAACATCACATGTGTAAATCAGGGCACAATTCAAACGAGATCAAAATATTTGTTGTCTCTCGCCATTGACTACCATACATTATTTTTCCGAAATAAGGTCCCATGGTGGTCGACCGGAAGGGGAGGGACTTAGGCTCTCTATACAGTTCTATCTAATATCATCGAAATTAATTTGTGCCACAGACCACAACTCACAACAACGTGTAGCCTGGTCAATGGATTCACATATTGATCAATGAAAAAAAAAAAAGATATTATATATATATATATATATATATATATATATATATATATATATATATATATATACACATACACACACACAAGTATGTGATCATAATTATAGTAATTGTAATTGAAAAAAATATTTTGGGTGTTCGGTTTTAAAAAAATACATTTTATGTTATAGCAAAGAGTAGGCTATAGAAGTAACAAGAGGCGAAACTCAATAGAACGTTCCATTGCAACAAACTCCCCCATGCGCAGAGCTGCAGCTCCGCCATCTTGGACTGAACGCAACACAGCTGTCATAGGATTGAACGATACCGGTTCAAATTCAAAAGCGGTTAAATGAACTAAAAAGTAGTTTCTAGTTTTTAATATTTCTAGAGCAGTCATCCCATGTCTCCCGGAAGATCCGGGAGTCTCCCGCATATTGATAGCGGCTCCCTGATGCCCGCAAATTAGCTAAAATCACCCGGAATCTAGAGCGAGCGAGCAAGAGCGCGCAGCTCCGTGTAGCTGCTAACGTTAGAGCACATGGCAGAAAGGGTAAGGAAGCGAGATATCAACGTATCAACCTAAAATATGGAACACAACTTGTTCAGATTTTTTGCTTTGATTTTCTTGCAGTTCTAAAGTCAAATATATTTTGTAATATATATATTTTATATAAAATATAAATAATTATATTTTTAAATTTGTACATTTTAATAAACTCAAACTTATATAACTTTTTTCTGTTTCACTTTCATAATTTATTTCACTTCAACAATAATCTGACAAATTAAAACAAGACCAACCATAGGTCTAAATTCCAAAGCATTCTTGAATTAATTTACAACCATTTAAGTTTGGATAGTGATTTAATGCGAAAAAAAGGTGACAGTTAAAGGGTTAATTTAGTGATAACAATGAATTAATAAAGCGGTCATTTGCCAGGTTAGGTGTTCATATATCTCTGAAAGTATGCGATTTAAAAAGCCCATTTCGAGTCTTGACAATTTCGACCAAATACATAACATTAGCAAACTGTTACTGCGGTTATGTGATAGCTTACATTAACGTTACAGCACCTGTTATCATTGACGTTAGCTCACTTTAAAGTTAATAAAACCTTTTCTACTTTACCTCTCTGGATCTTTGGGGAATCTATGAAATGCTAGTTGATTGGTTGTACACTGGTAGTTGTTGCAGTTGATGGCAGAACACTGTTTTTTTCTTTGTTTCCAATTATTTCCAGACATAATGTTAATGCTGTACAGTAGTTATGCTAACGGTAAAGCCAGAGCCCGTCTACGGAGAGCCTGCCCACTCCCTATTAAGCTCTATTGTACCGAATTTTGGTTGTAGTACCAGCAGAGTTCCACTGGGGGCGATCGCCATGAGTGCAAAATGAATGGGAGTCTATGGGGCTAGACGGCTAAATGTATTTCTTTCACCCGATTGCCGTTGATAAATCTCAAATCTGATTGTAGATTTTGCAAGTTCAACATGGGTTTTAGGTCGAAAGTTGAATGAACGAGTACTTATGTCCTTTCGATTTCTTACAGGTTGAGTTGTTGTTGCCCATAACACGCTAGCATTCTGCTAATGAATGCTGATTGGTCAGTGAAGGACTGATTACGACCAGAGAAACCGCTTGATGGCATCGTGTCATCCGCAGCGGGACCAGAAACAAACAAAACAAAAACTCTTCTAGCAAGTGTGTTTACCTGTGTCAGCTGTGTTGTCGATGCCTCGAGTGAAAAGAAAGTGCAGAGCGCGAACGCACCAAAGTGACTGAAGGATTGCCGTGAAGCAGTATCTCTGGTCGTACATGTATATGACGTCATTGACACTTTAAAAGACTTTTTAAAGCAAATAAGTGACTCAAAAAAATCTAACACCCAGCAATGTGTAATTTATTTGCATCTCCTTTCGAATACTACATTCAAATTACTAGACAAAAAATTATATCCTGAGAAAAGTGGATTTTTATTGGTATAGCGCCATAGACCTCCATTCATTCTGCACTCGTCCTGTGAGCGCCCTCATATGGAATCAGAGAGGAACTGCAACCAGTTCAGAAGCCGGAAGTGTACTGAGAGTGAAACTTCTCGCCATATTAGACATTCTCTGGTAAAGCCGTTGGTTCAGTCCAAAATGGCGGCCGCTCTACCGAAGCGCCACCTAGTGGCTGTTGTCAAAACTGCAACGGAGTTTCGCCTCTTGTTACTTCTATACTCTTTGGTTATAGGGAAATATAGTGTTAAATCATTTAAATAATGCCCCCTCGATAATCATTTCCATTTTTATGCATCATCAGATGAGGTCATGAAGCGCCAATTTGTTTCAAACCAGCTGTCCCGACCTTCTGATACTGCATGACATTCGAAGCTTCAAACGTCATCAATCACGTGGTATTGTCGTTTCGATAAAAGCATCGGTAGAGTGAGTGATACAATAGTGCTTTGAAAACTGTGTTGGAGCATCAGAGCCCCGGATCAACCGTCCCATCACTAGGCTTTCCTATCCCAGAATTCATTGCGCACCAGTGACAATGCGCGGCCTTTGACTAAATTAGGGTATTGTGATTTAATGCAGAAGCAAACATTATGGATGGTTTGTTAGGCCACTGGTCAGCATCTCAGCAGTTGATCAGGCCTGATATAGCTTTGCTGGCAGCTTTTATGGTTGTTGTAAACGGGACTGGATCGCGGGACATTTGATGTTTGTTTGTTTTTGCATATCCGATCCCAGCCTTGTGTTTCCAGCCAACCTCCATACTCTCGACACTTTGAAACTCGTGTGAAATTTTCTGTTTATGTTTGTTTTTACTGTCGAATTTATTTGATTTGGAGTATGTTTTCTGGTAAATGTCTTCTATTTTATATGTGATTTTTGTACTTTTTGTGTGTTTTTTGGGGTTTATTCATGTAATTAGTTTCTTTAATTGTAATTATTCTGCGTGAAGAAGTTGGGGTTTTGTTGGGGTTCATGGAGTGTTTTTTGGCTATTAATATCTTTGAGTGAGAATGAATTGTGTTGTTCATTAAATTTGTTTTTCTGTTAAATGGTTAATTTATTTGTATTAATAAATGACTTAATTAATAAACCTGAGTCTTTTTGTTTAGCAATTACTATTCTTTTGGTCATCTTTGCTTTAAGGAAGAGTCCTTAAATACACACACACACACACACACACACACACACACACATAAATATATAAGATATTCAGATGAACAGCAAGCTCACACATTTAGAGGTACAAACCAGTGTTATCAGTACAGAAAACACAAAGATAAAGTTGGTTAAAATTGGTCAAACTCATATACCACAGCTGAAAAAGTGTTGCAATCATATTGCCTTGCTGGCAGAAACTGTGAAAAAAAGAGGTGTCATTTTGAACTGAGTTATACACATCTCTACATCTAAAGCTGTTCAAAACTGTTACCGTATCATGAATGATACATCTACTATTTAAATACACATACATAAAAATATATTAAATAACATTTAAATAGAAAATAAAAAGAAACCATGGACAAAATAATTATTTGGATAAAATATGCTTTACATGTAAAATGTAAATGTTTATTTCCAGGCTTGTGCTGGAGAAAGTGTTCAAATATCCGTATAGGAAGTGGATGTACAGAGAGAAGCTGATGAAGATACAGACCCCAAACTCTCAAACTCTCAAACTCAGCATCAGGGCAGAACCCTGTTACTGTTAAAACATGTGGTTATAGTGTTCCTGGAAACAAAACAAACAGCAAAGTGACAGCAGGCCTCGGACGTGTAAAACCACATGCGATGAGGAACCAACAGCTTCAGCAGAGCTAAAAACCTGCAGAGAATAGCAAAGAGAGTTAATCCAGCAACTCAAACTCACAATTTATTCTCTGTTTAGGGACAGAAAACATAAACATTATAATTTACTTTAAGTTGTTGCTTCTGCCCAGTGTTTAAAACATTTTGTGTGCATGTTTTAATAATTTGAATTGATGTGATTAGGGATTTGTTTTAGGGTTTAACATGTTTGACATTTGTTAAGTTGTGATTGAGGGCCTTCTCTCTGTGGTCAGATACAGAAGATATAGAAGAGCTTTATGATGCAAGGTCTTATCGCTTTTAGATGGGCATGAATTTTAATGGGTCGTTTTCATTTTAATAATTAGTGGGTTCTGCTCTGCAGACATTATTTGTAGTTTTCTACTCAGTATATTTTGGTGGAATTCTGCCTGCGGAGTCGCTATATTGTGTGTTGGACCCATTATGAACTCTTGGTTTGTGAGCGGCCCCAGATCGATGGGCTCTATAACTGATTCTCATTGGCTTTCTGATGAAATCTGAATAGCTGTCTGTAGATGTTAACATGTTTATTCCAGTAAACTATTAAACTATTTTGCTTCAAGCTTGATTTGTTTAGATTTTAGTCACACATCATTATTATTAATATTAGAAGCCTACTGCAGAATAAAGTAATGAAAAGTCAGTTTATTCATATAGCACGGTATACACAATGGTAATTCAAAGCGTTCTGTTATAAAAATGAACATAACTATAAAACATTAAGAAATAAAATAAATGAAAGTAAATGAAAACGTAATGCAACTATACATTAAAAGGACTAAACAGTAAATAGTAGGCTGCTACTGCGTGACGTGTGAGGTGTCAGTAGCAGAAAGGGGTTTGGAGTTTGGAGGGAAGATCACTGATTGGCTTGATGATGTGTTCAGACTTCAGCCAATAGGAGACAAGCAAACTTTTTCTATCAAAAGTCACAATGACAGCACTCTGATGTAACTCAGCATCATGCCTGAACCAGCGAAGTCCGCACCCAAGAAGGGCTCGAGGAAGGCCGTCACTAAAACCGCCGGCAAGGGCGGAAAGAAGCGCAGAAAGTCCAGGAAGGAGAGCTACGCGATCTACGTGTACAAAGTCCTGAAGCAGGTTCATCCCGACACCGGGATCTCCTCCAAGGCGATGGGAATCATGAACTCTTTCGTCAACGACATCTTCGAGCGCATCGCCGGTGAAGCGTCTCGTCTCGCTCACTACAACAAGCGCTCCACCATCACATCTCGAGAGATCCAGACCGCCGTGCGTCTGCTGCTGCCCGGAGAGCTGGCCAAACACGCCGTGTCTGAGGGCACAAAGGCGGTGACCAAATACACCAGCTCTAAGCAGAGCCGGATTAGTACCCCCAGGGCCCCCTGGGCACTGAAGCTCGAGACGCACTATTCCATACCTGACAACCACACTTTTAAAAAGGAACACACACACACACACACACACACACACACACACACACACACACACACACACACACACACACACACACACACACACACACACACACACGACTCAAACTAGCAACAACAACTAAATGCACTGTTTTCAAATTAAAATTATATTTTTTACAAAATTGAATATTGACATCTTTGCAAACTTATTTGTCTCAATAATACAATAGTAAAAAATAAATGTAATTTTATGTAGCGCACAAAAAAAAAAAAAAAACTCCGATCACAGAGGGCCCCTCTCTGCGCAAGGGCCCAGATTGCCCGTTTGGTAGATCCGACCCTGGCTCTAAGTAGAGCGAGCTCAGCTCAACACAAAGGCTCTTTTAAGAGCCACACATATTCTCCTTTTAAGAGCAGTTGTATTGCAGATTTAATTACCTATATAGCGGAAAATGTTGTAGAACAATAAGATATGTCATTTATGGCTGGTTTCACAGACAAGGCTTAAAGGAGAACTCCGGTCAATTTTAACATTGAGCTCATTTTTTTGTACATTTGGAGTGCTGTCAATACAGAGAACAACGACAAAAATCGGTGTTGCCTACACCGAGTTATTCTATTTTTAAAATTTGCACCCTGTTGACTTCAATGGGGCAAGTACTAAACCTGCTTTTAGCCTCTTAACATCCTTGATGTGTCATTACAAGTGCACAGGTCATGTGAGTGATTCCTTCAGAGTGAACACGAGTTAATCTGACTGCAGTAGATGTGAAAGATATGTATAAAAATGATGTTATTTAAGGCAGCGCAAATACCTGTGTTTACATCCTGTTTTCGGCTGAAGTCCACAGTAGTCGATTGCCGAGTTCACGCGCGTGATAAACCTATGCGCGTGAACTCGGCAATCGACTACTTTGGACTTCAGGATGTAAACACAGGTATTTGCGCTGGCTTAAATAACATCATTTTTATTCATATCTTTCACATCTACTGCAGTCAGATTGACCCGCGATCACTCCGAAGGAATCACTCACATGGCTGGGCACTTGTAATGACACATCAAGGATGTTAAGAGGCTAAAAGCAGGTTTAAAACTTGCCCCATTTAAGTCAACAGGGTGCAAATTTTAAAAATAGAATAACTCTGTGTAGGCAACACCGATTTTTGTCGGTGTTCTCTGTATTGACAGCACTCCAAATTTACAAAAAAATGAGCTCAATGTTAAAATTGACCGGAGTTCTCCTTTAAGCTCCCAGACTAAAATGCATGTCATAACACAAAATCGACTTATTTCAAGGGTCTAATTTAATATTTTTGCTGCAAGATAAAAGTAAGAAAATATCCACAAATCTTTTAAATATAGGCCTATTGGCTGCTTTTTTTATAGACTTATAGACTATATATATATATATAATAGATTTTTTTAATATGTCCACTGTGACATCAGTCAACCTACAAATGTAATTTAAATGAATAGAATAGTGGGTGAATATTGACACCCATGATAGTCAAACTCTCTGTCTGTTCTTAATTATTCATAAACCTGAAATGTCAAATAAGTGAAAACTAAGTGAAACTTAAACTACAACTCTCAGCACAAATACAAATGTTTCCATATTTTATTACGTAAACATGGCTTAGTGCTTAAGGCCTGTTCCAGTATCCATGTAAAATATCATCCCTCACACGAGCATAAATGTGTTTAGCAGCTCGTCTGTCTGATCAGGGAACCCAAAGACTCTTTTAAGAGCCACCTATATTCTCTCTTAAAGGGTTAGTTCAGCCACAAATGAAGTTTCTGTCATTAATTATTCACCCTTGTGTCGCTACAAACCCGTCAGACCTTCGTTCATCTTCGGAACACAAATGAAGATCTTTTTAATGAAATCCGAGACCTTCTGACCCCCACATAGACGGCAATTGTGATGTTTTTTTAGTGAATAAAAAGGTAAACTGTTTATCAAAATAATCATTATTCTAACTTCTAAGCAATTACTTCTCCTTTAGGCCTAACATTCTAACACTTGATCAAAATGTACTGTGAAAATTGTGTCGAAACCAGTGGAAAATTCTGAGATTCTAGACAATATCAAAAATATAACAGTCTAGAATAGTCTCATGACATAACATGACATTAGTAATCAACTGAACTTCTAACCTTTTCCATTGTTTTATGATTTGAGATCTAAGTTACTTCTACCTGTGACGGCTCTTCTTCTTCTTCTTCTTCTTCTTCTTCTTCTTCTTATCCTTCTGTCTTTTATTGGCAACCGCATTAAACAGTGCATTACTGCCATCATCAGGTAGCTTGGCTCAGAAACATGTTCCTACTCCTCTTAACACTTTCTAACCACCCCCACTATTGTGGAATTTATCCTTGTTTTCCTTCAGATGTTCTTTCCTTTACCCACAGTATATCATCAACCTTAACCTCTCTTATACATTTCTCCTACATTATTTTAATTAATCCTGTGTTATTCAGAAACTGAAACAACACCTTTACCAATAGTATAGTATTTCCTATATCTGAGTCTAATATATTCTTTAATGTTAACTCTTTTCCTTCATTCTTCCCTATTTCTTCTCTTAGCACTTCTCTTTCTTCATCATAATCCTTACAATTTATAATCACGTTCTACCGTTTCACTCTGTCCACATTTCTCACACATTCCCGTTGGATGTTTAGATATTAGATGTAACGTTGTATTCAAACCTGTATGTCCCATCCTTAATCTTGTAATTATATTTTTGTCCCTCCTATTTCCCCCACTGAGTCATTTACATTTACATTTACATATTTTCATCTACCTTTTCCCACTTTATTTTGTATTGCATATAAATGTCTCCCTTTAGTCTTGTTATCCCAATACTGTTGCCACTTTTTAATCACTTTCAATTGTATACTATGTGGTAGCTCCATTTCTATTTCGTCATCTACTGCTTGCTTAGTTCATTTATCTGCTTCTTCTTTCCCTTTAATTTCCACATGGGCTTGAACCCACATAAACTGTTCCTCTACCATACTATCTTTTTTTAACTCAAAGAGATTTTAAAGGATTTCCATTACTATGTCTGGCCTTGATTCTGAATTTTGGTCATCAATACTGACTATTGCTGAATATGAATCTGAATATATGACCGCATTTTGTATTACTATTTCCTTAATTAGTTGTATTGCCAGCAGAATGGCCATCAGTTCACCTGTTTTCACCTTATTCCTGCGCCTCATGACGCTTTGCCTGAATTATGGGTGTAACTTCCGTTAAACTGTAAACAATCAGTGAAAGGCTCGCTCTATGAACGCAATACGTTAAAAAGTGTCACAATGAGATGACATTAATCTACTCACCCTCCAACCATCGAACATTTAAAAGTGTAAAAGCATCAACAAGGTACTTTCAACAGACTAAACAACCTTTGTCTTTCCACAGCAATAACGGACGGGATAAATATCACATATATATATATACACATTATATATATATATATATAAAATGTAACTTATGTTGCCTTAATCAAAAATGTTCATTAATTCAGCATTACGCGATATTCACTATTCAGCCACATTCTTAGGAATCTAATTGATGTCACTCGTGCCATTTCTTTGTTATATATTCTTAACTTCCATTCATTATCTACTTTCTTGTTAGAAAATATCATAGTTTGTGACTTCTCCACAGAAAACTTAAATCCCCAATTGTATGACCATTCAACTCATCCACAGCCTTCTGCATTTTCCCCATAATATACTTATTGTTTCTTCCTCTGAACCACAAAGCCCCGTCATCTGCAAACAATGATCTTCCAATACACCTTACTAAAAATATCATTTATCATTATTATAAAAAGCACTGGACTTATTACACTTCCCTGAGGAGTGCCATTTTCTATTATTCCTTGAGATGATATAGAGTCTCCTATTCTCACTCTTATTGTTCTTTGCTTAAGGAAGTCACTAATCCATCATTCTTCCTCCTATCCCCATCTTCTCCAGTTTTATCATCAGGCCCTCGCTCCATAACATGTCATATGCTTTTTCTATATCGAAGAATACTGCTATTACTGATTCTTTATAGAGCTTTCTTTATTTCCGCTTCCAATCACATAACCGGATCCATAGTTCCCCTTCCTACCCTAAATCCACTTTGATAAGGTGAGAATGTTCCTTCTTTTTTCCAAAAAATACACTAATCTGTCCGTTATCATTCTGTCCATCACTTTCCCTGCATGAGATAGCGTTGGAGGTAAGGGCTATTGGTCTAAAATTAGCCGGCTTACTTCCTTCCCTGGTTTCCTTATTGGCTTATTGGTTTCACCAGTGCCTCTTTCCAACTTTGTGGTAGTACCCTCATTTCCCAGATTTTATTATAGAACTCTAACATTACGTTCAACGATTCCTCGCTTAACTGCTTAATCATATAATAGCTGATTTCATCTTGACCAGGAGTAGTTTCTCTCATTCTCCTCAGTGCTCGTTTTAGTTCTGTCATTCCAAATGGGACATCCATTATATTATCTCTTTCTTCTCTTTTTTTTCCCCAATAGACGAGGATGTTCTTTTAATGTCTCCTCCCTTTTTTTTCTTAAATTCTTCAGTCATATTTCCCGTACTGTTTACTTTTATAAATGCATTACAAAACATTTCTGCTTTATCACTGTATTGTATCTGTTATAACTTCCCCCTCGTTTAAAACAGGATATTCTATATCCTTCCTTATTCCATTCATCCTTCTGATTTACTTTTTAAGTTTTACTTTTGCCTGATCTCTCTTATATTCCATTAGTTCTTGATAGTTATGCCTTCTTCTTACCTTCTTGTACTCTCTCCTTTTCCTTCTAATAGCTTCATCACACTCCTTATTCCACCATGGTACCATTTTAATCTTTATTCTTCCTTTGCTTTTAGGAATATAACTGCTGCATTTTTCATGACCCCTATAATTTTCTCACTTATAGCTTCTATTATGTTCACATACTCAGTCCAGTTAGCTTTCTCATTATCCATTTCCCTTCTCTTCTTTAATTTCTCTCTACACTCTTATTTATACACATTTCTATCAAAATAGGAAAGTGATCACTATAGTACATTTCCTTAATACCTTCCATGTAATTATTCCCCTTAACCTACTATTTGTTAGAGTTAGATCTAACACCGCTTCTTGACCTGTTCTCATCTATTCGTGTACCTCTCCTATCATTCAAACAGATCAAATTCATCTCATCCATTAATTCTTCAATCAGCTGCCCATTTATCACACTTCCTCCCCACATATTACTATGGGCATTGAAATCCCCACACCAGATCACCCTCTCTCTGCTTTGCCCTTGTATCTTCTTCATCTCTTCCAATGTCATTTGCTTACATGGATTGTAAAAATGATTATTACTACACTCTTGTCTTCCTTCCATACCTCAACCACCACATATATTTCACTTCCTTTCCCCACCATTCTATACTGTATTCCTGAATTAATAAAAGTAACACACCCATGTAACGACTAAGACAAATCAGACACAAGTATTTGTTATAGTTTAACAAATTATATTTAAAACTCTGGGATCTGTGGTCCCATCCCCCCAACAAGGGCAAGAAGGTCTGTATTTTATTATACAACCAACTGTCAATGGCGGGCCATCCAGGAGTCCTCGGAATCTCCCTCTGTCGGATGGACGGGGGCGAGGAACCACGTTGTCTTCATTCTGCCAGACTGCAGAACCCTGTTCGACAGAGGGACCATTCCAGACGGGCTCAAAGGACTTAAAGTATTAAGGTAGGTAGGATAACTGACCTCAGCACTTTTCCTTTAAAATGCTTTAAATTAATTAAAAGGTTTAACTGAAAATGGGCTATTCTGTTTTTTAAGAAAACTGGTGATCAGATTTAAAAGATTTAAGGATTTAAAAAAAAAATGTTTTTACCTTTGCTAATAAAGGGCAATGATTACGGTTAAATTCAACCAAATTGGTATATGTTGAGTATTTTATTAGTTGTGTTGAGAGTGCGCCCAGAAAGCTGTTAATGAAACTATTTGTTCTTGCAAATAGCAGCTAGTCATGCTGGAAACCAGATTCGGGAGGGAAAATACCCTGAGATGCTGTAGTAATGAAACTTGCTTTTTGTTTGAATAAGACTTTAATTCTGATTGAATATAAAGAAAGATAAAGAGAGAAAAGTTGAAAGAGTGAGACAAGATCAATAGATCAATATTGTTATCCTGAGATTTATGAATTTTTACATTTTGAAATCAATTAAAAAATGCAGAAATTGTTCAAATTATATATCATAATAATAGGAAAAAGCACTCTGTGATAATTAGGACATTTTGAGTCATGAAGAAACTTTTATGAGTTAGACTTTGATTTATTAATGTATATGAGATATATAAAACCGAGCAATAGGTGCTCTTAAAGTGATGAATAAATAGTACTATATTAACTGCACGTGTTTAAATATTATACTTTCTATCTGAAGGTGTCTAGAATTTGTATCCTGTTATCCCTGGGAGACAGTGTGAAAAAAACTGATCCATTGCAGAGATTCTAAGAGTCAATGGTTTATGTTAACTAAGATGATTTTTGTGCATTGTGCATAGTATGAGAATGAGATTGGGTGACCGAGTTTAAAATAGAAATTGTGATTTGAATAAGTATAACGGGCATCTTAGAGTCATTTTAATTTGGTTTCTTGTAAAAAAAAAAAAATAAAAAAGACAAAGAATTATTTTCGTTTACATTATACACTGTATTATAATTAGAGGAGATTTTCCTGCTTTTTCCTGCATCTTTGCAATAAAGAAAGCTTATTTTTTTCCGCAATGAAGGACAAAGCTTTTTAATAAAATGATGAACTGCTGTGTTGTAAACCAGAAGAGACTTTTGGAAATTAAGCTGTTTAATTTGATATTTGCGGTTCTCTGAGTGTTCATAATTTCAGACAGCTACCTTGAAAAGTGGGATGACTGCAGAAAAATAAAAGAGGAAGTGGGGCCTGCAGCTGCTCTCCTGAAAGAGGAAGTTGACACTTCTGAGAGGGGTCAGCATGGGGAGACTGAGACAGTGCAAAGGTGACAATTCACTTGAGACTTTTCCTAAAGACAATTTTGCCATGCATTATGACATTTTGTGGCAGGATGGATCAAAAGCCAGACCGAGGAGAGTGCCATCACAGCCTGACGATCTAATGTATCAGCCAGAAGTTCAACTGGATGATAATCCACACAGAAAGACAATCAAATGTATCAGCCTTGTGGGCTAGGTGCTGCGTTTTCAATGATCACTACAGAGACTGTTTCAAATTTAGTTAATTATCATATTAACTTGATTATTGTTTTTGATTATCCACTGGTTTCAGCAGTTCTTTGGTCCTCTGTTTAAACTAACACTTTGAACCTGCTTTCAGGTACCAGTAACCCTACTGCATGAAGTTCAATAGCGGAAGTGAGAACATGACTCACAAATCAGTTAAAACTGAGGCTGGATTTGGCATAGTGAGGGTTATGACACTAACCAATTAGTGGTGAAAGCCATGAATTATTGACTATGCAGAATTCTATGGAAAAGAAAAATACAATATAGGGCACATGGTGTCTAAAAAGACATTATGGCTAGCAACAATATTGGTCACTCCATTTCATTAAAAGGTAATTTTCTAGATTCAGTAGAAACAATGTTTCCAATTCTAAACTTTTGAAATCACATGCTGTCATCACCAGAGGTACGAGATGGAAATGTTATTTTCTTTTTGTCCATGGAGCTAAGATTGTGTGAAGATTTCCAAATCTTCTTTTAAATAGCTTATGAGCAATAACAAAAAGTTAGAAAAATTTAAATTGTGCAATGAATGACAAATTGCATTTGAGAAATTAAAATGAACTCTCTCAACTGCAACTGTAGGTCTATGCGATTAATTATTTGAACGTGTTTAAATCTATTTGATTTTGAAAAGGTTTATGTTCACTGTGTTAAACTTAAACACATGGCGATTGCATCGGACAATTGAAAATTGATATCCTAACGTTTAGACACTGTCGCAAGGGGAATGCCACAGTGTAGTTTCTGTCGTCGTAAAAGTTGTTACCATTCAGATTTGGTAGTATTCCACTCCTAATATATATATTCCCCATTCAGTTCATAAACTGCTAAGGCAGACAAGAATGTATGAATCTCTGGCCAGAGAGGGGTGTGTGAAAGTGAGTGTGTGAAATATGGTGTTCTAAGACAAATAAATTATGTCAATCAAAACAGCTGTATCTACATTTATTAAGTGGGCCCCACAGGGTAAAATATGCCCAATAAAATAACGGCCATGGATGATTTTGGCTAATCCTGGCCTGGGTTATTGTTGTGGCAGAAAGAAACAGTGCCACACCTGCGCAGCGTATAACTTTGGGAAGGCAGAGAGCAAGCAAGCTTGCCCTGTCCACCCCACATTAACTTTTTTTTCCTTTTGCAGGATGTCATGATGGATCCCATCGAACAGAACTGATTCTGTTCCAAATGTATATAAAATATTGTCTTGTTACTGGCTAACATGAAATTTCACAGGTCTCATCAAAAAAGGACGACCGGCACGACAAGCAGATGAGTTAATACATGTTGTCACTAACAAAAATACTTGAGGTCTCCATTCACAGGTGAAAGCAGCCAGGAAATGGTTCACTCCACAAACAAGGTCCAGTGGAGTGCGGTTGTGATCTGAGGAAAAATCTTGCAACTATCAGCAAGGTTATAGTGACACCGCCGTCCAAGCATCTCACCTTAAACTACACCAACCAGCCTGAGCAAACCCCACATGCCAACGCCAACGCAAAGTATAAAGTGGGGGATCAATGACGTGCTAGTAACGTACCTCCCTTGCCAGCGAGGGAAAGCCCATTGCAATGGTTCGCAAAGAGTCACCCTGGTGAAGATGGAACGTCCATGGGGCAACGAGATGATCAACACACCTGGAGGAAGATGTGGACCAACTAATGGTTTAAGCTTATCATAATAATTAATTTTGTGTGATGCTTATTGATGTTTTATTTGGTTCAATCAAACTATACCATAGGACTGAGATTTGAACAATTACTGATTCATTTGAAAATATTTCAGGTACACGTAAATTGAGAAGAAGAAAATCTCTTAATTCTGTAGAGTATAGGGACTTTAACTAGGTACATTACTGTAAAAATAATAAATAATCTAGAGACTATTTTTGAAGAAACTTGAGGGTTTTCAAATTCTAATGCAGACATCATAGATGCTAAGAAATGTAATAGTTGTTCTCTAATAAGAGAATGGATAAGTTACTTTGAAAGAAAAACTTTCAAAAGGAGACTGATTTTGGGAAACATATTTAATTTCTGGATTATTATTGGTTGAAGAGCTTTATAGTATAATCAAATTTCCAACATATTACTAAAGATTTTAATGTTTAAATGAAGCCCAGAGCATGAATTAAACCAAAATAATGCAGGGGGTACAAAGTTACAATCTAGACCAAGAACAATGTGACCCAAACATGTTAAATTTAAACTATAAAGAAAAATTCTTAAAAGGCATTCTTAATCCACAATGAAGTTACAGATTTAATGATCTGGATCAATGGATCCATTATGAACTATTCCGCATTGCCAAAAAATAGAGGCAGGACATCTTATGTCCATCAGTTAATTCTGGGAAAATAAGATGAAGATAAGTAGTTAAAGATTGAATGGCATGTCAGTATTGCTAAGGCTATTTTCATGGCAAGAGCTGGGTTACACAGAGTTAATTTTAAAGTAATGACATTGTTTGAAACAAAATAATAAAATTATTGATATTTTTGTTAAGGATAAAAATGAAAAATACTAGAATAACTTTGGTTAGATTGTATTACACAGATCCTTAAATAGATCTGACTAGGTAAATGAATCGCCTGCTTCAATTAAAAGCTAACAAAATAAGGTTAAGAAAAATCAGCAGTTATCAGCCTGTTAAAGGCCTAATAGGCCAATGTGATTTGAAATTTACCAAAAGATGATGAAACATGACTCAAGGCCTACTAAAGTTAAAAGGCAATGCACTATGGGATGATTTGGTAAAGAGCAGGTAAATCATGCAGGTATGAAAAAAGATATGGGGAATGTCGATTGGAGACAACCCAGTAGAATAGAAAGGGAATGTCGATTGGAGATGAAAATAAGGTAATAAAAATGAAAATGAAAAATTTCCTGGATGAAAATAAGGTATTTGAGCTTTTTCAATCAGGTTTAAAAAATATCACTGGACAGAGACTGCACTCCTGAAAATTCTAAATGATGTGTTAAAACCCCGATTCTGGGGTTTCTACCATACTTGTATTAATAGATCTGAGTGCGGCTTTTGATATGGTAGATCATTCTATTCTTCTTGCTCGCCTGGAGCATTGGGTTGGTATCAAAGGAGCTGCCCTAGAATGGTTTAATTCTTATCTGTCAAATAGGAAGTTTAGTGTTAATATTGGGGAATATTCGTCGGAGGCTGCTGTTCTGTCTTGTGGTTTTCCTCAGGGATTCATTTTAGCCCCCATTCTTTTTACGTTATATGCTTCCATTAGGGTCTATTTTCAAGAAACATGGGTTGTCGTTCCACTGCTATGCGGATGACTCTCAAGTTTATTTACCCCTAAAACCAAATATTGATGGACTGGAAACACTTAGGGCCTGCCTATCTGATGTGAAAGCTTGGTTAACTTTAAATTTTCTCAATTTTAATGAAAATAAAACTGAAATTATAGTTTTTGGCTCATCTGATTCTTTTAGTCAAATAACCCTAGGTAATTTAACACTTTCTGCAAAGCCTTGGGTAAAGAACTTGAGTGTTGTTTTTGATGATGGTCTGAAATTTGACAAGCAGATAAGTCCAGTGGTCAAATCCTGATTTTTCCAGCTCCGTCTTTTAGCCAAAGTAAAACCTGTTTTATCTTTTAATAACTTTGAAAGAATAATTCATGCATTTTTAACATCAAGGTTAGACTATTGCAATTCACTGTATTACAGGATCAGCAGAGCAGCTTTATCCCGGTTACAGATGGTACAAAATGCGGCGGCAAGACTTCTGACATGTACTAGAAAACGGGACCATATTACTCCAGTGCTACGTTATTTGCACTGGTTGCCTGTACGATATCGTGTTGATTTTAAAATTCTTCTTTTGGTATTTAAATCCTTACATGGTTTGGCCCCTCCTTACCTTTCGGATCTACTGACAGAACATTTTCCAGTTGTGTCTCTCCGGTCGTCTAATCAAATATTATTACATATTCCGAAATCAAAGTTGAAAAGTAGGGGTGACCGTGCGTTTTCAGTGGCTGCTCCCACACTGTGGAATGCGTTACCTTTTAGTATTAGATTTGCTCCATCCGTGGCTGTTCTATCTAGGCTAAAAACAATGCTATTATTTTTTTATTAATTAGCATATGGTCAAGGATGAAATGTATTGGATTGTGTTTTGTTTGTGTGTTTTTATTGCCTCTTACATTGATGTAAAGCACACTGGTCACTTGGTGTTGTGTTTAGTAGGTCTATAGAAATAAAATTGACATTGACATTGACATTGATGTCCTCCATATGCCACATTATGCGCCCCACCACAATTACAACATTTTGCTTCAACATTACTTCCACATTTTCCATACTCATGTTCTTTCACACAATGTGCACATCTCTTTTTGGCTCTGCATACACTTGCAATATGTGACCATAAAACCAGTCACATGGGTAAATTTTTGGAAATTGAAATGTATACATCAATGGAAAGCTGAATATAAATAATATAAATAAGCTTTCCATTGATGTATGGTTTGTTAGGATAGGATCATATTTGGCTGAAATACAACTATTTGAAAATCTGGAATCTGAGGGTGCACAAAACATTCTCATTGAAACATTGAGAAAATCTCCTTTAAAGTTGTCCATTTATGTTCGCGATTGTGCTGCATTCACTCACAAAAATAAATGTTTTATATATTTACAATAGGAAATTTACTAAATATCTTCATGGAACATGATCTTTACTTAATATCCTAATGATTTTTGGCATAAAAGAAACATTTATAATTTTGAGCCATACAATGTATTTTTGGCTATTGCCACAAATATACCCGTGCGACTTGTGACTGGTTTTGTGATCCAGGGTCACATATGACCATATCTCTGGCAGTTATAACATCTCATTGGAGCACGCACATATGCTCTCACCTGAAAGCTAACATATCCAACCATCACTCTACTTGGTAACACTCCTCTTTCAAAGCGCGTGACATCAGACTTTCTTCCTTATTACCTTCCCTATTCCTTTGCAATCGCTTTGCTTCAATTACATTTCCTCCTTTTATATTCCTCCTCAGCTCTGTCATTGTTACATCCCTGTAATTACTCCACATATCCATATTTTTTCACCTGTTTGCTTACAACTTGTTTACACACAACCTTCATTTTCATCACTTTATCCTTCTGTTCCTCATTTTCACATATTACCATCAATGCTCCATCCTGAAGTACTCTTGCACACTTAATCTCTGCTGTTTGTTTTCTCAACTCATTTGTTAATTCATTTGGGTTTACCCCTTTTACTTCAAATCCCTCTTTAAATCTCACAATCATTTTAATTTCCTCTGTCTTTCCACTTATTAACACCTTCCCTGTCCTCATCTATACTTACTGAATCCTCCTCATTATCTTTCTTTCTCTTTTTATTTGTTTTTTCAACACTTTCTCTTCTCCCACCTCCCACCTGTACCCACTCCGTCTCCATTTCATCATCGTTCTCCGAATCATCAATCTTTTGTTTCTGATCCAGCTTCTTATTATTATTTGTCCGCGATTTCCCCATATTCTTCTTCTCAATATAATAATTTCTATGCTTTTCAAAATTCAGTATGAATTTATTTGAATTGAAATCGAACTTTACCGTTACTCCGATCTGATACACGCTGCTTCCGTCTTCCGCCATCCACGACCCACCCTGTGACGCTCAGTGAGTGTTGTGTGTTCGTCCCTGAGTTACAGGTGATTGCTGGAGGGCGTGGCTTTACACCTGAATGACATCATGACACTTTAAAAGACACTGCATGGTCAAACAGAGATAGAGAGAACTATTGCTCGCTGGTGTTGTTGCTGCTCATGAGGCTACCGGAGAACTGACGGGATGTGTGGGTTACGGGAGATCACACCCCGCATCGGAGTTCTCATTTGATCCATCTTCTCCGATTATAATGCATTGATTTGGACCTTTGTTTATGTTTGGTTGGACTTGCTACTTACACTCACATGCTGACACGCTGACTAACAATTACACTGATCACTTGACATTTCATGTTTCTTACTTTAATTAAATAAATCTTATTGTTTATGCAGCGGTTGTGTGGCGTCTCCCTTACTTTGTTGCGATCTAAGAATATAAGCGTAACATAGTAACAGAAGGGTTTGCATATGAAGAACCAATCAAATTGTAGGGAAATTATGTCATTTATCATGTCATTTTTGCTCCTATTCCATAAAAACTGTTGGATTCTTTTTGTCTGAGATCCTCCGGCCGTGATTAAAGCATATCCGAAGGCATTGTCTTGAGTCTGTCAGTTATTATTGCGCAGCAAGTTAGTTTGTGGAGCAAGTTGTGTAGCGAAACACTAGAGATCTTACTTCTATTCCCAAGTGATAGTGTTTGAACAGACCGAGACGTCGTTCGACTCTTTGTGAGACTCTTGAGCGGGGTTAGATTGCGGTCAGGTAACTATAATTCTTAGCTACTCAGAATAGTCAGAATAGCTACACTTAGGCGTCAACCCGCGCAGTCAGAGGTGAACTCAACTGAGTATAATATTTTCAGGTGTTTTCTGGCCCTCGAGATCCACTTTAATCAAGATTTTCAGGATTACTAGAAATATACAGGCATTTGAGTTCAATCAGGGTTCTAACAATTGTTCAAAAGAGCAAATCCAAATGAGTAAAAATCCACACTTATTTATTTATTTTTTATACAGAACATTTGATACAGAATAAAACTGGCATGTTTACTAATTACTCAGATGAGTGATCTAGAACAAGCAACATGAGATCATTGTCAAGCTATTGGAAGAACATACACAACAACACACATACACAACATTTTTTTTGTAATCTTTTTTTTTTTTTTTTTACAGTTTATGGTTATGACAAATATAGTTTTCACAGGTTTATAAACACAATACAATTTTTATAACGAAATCAACACATTGGAGGAATGCCCCAATAATGAGTTCCTGATTTTTATATTTATTATGATACAGGCAAGCAATAAGAGTAAAGAGCAAGAGTGCTGTTTTTCCTGGAAAAGCATATTGCAAATCTGATATTGTTATAGAACAGTTTAATAAACAAGTTAGTATGATGTAACTTATATTGTCTGTTTTTGCTTAATGAAAATAGTTTTAAACAAAGCCACATGAGAACAGTTGCTCGTCTGAGCAACACGTAATGAAAGAATCTCTGAACGAATGATTTTAATTAGGGCTGCACGATTAATCACTTGAAACCGCACCTAATTTGGCAAAGGAATCGGTATTTAAATGCTCCATCAGAACGCCAGAGGGCGTCACACACACACACACACACACACACACACACCAGTGATGCGCGGGTCAATGTATAAACAAACCGCACCCGACCGACGTTTTCAACTAACCCGCCCGCAACTCGGACCGCAAAAAACGAAAAAGAAAATATTGTACCCGACCCGCTTCCTGACCCGCATTTTTTTTAAAGTAAAGTAAACTATAATGCTCATCGTAGCGTCTTAATATAACTTAATATTCTAATTTTGTCAAGAATTATAAAAAATCGTCAATATAAGCTCATAATTTGTACTAAAACAGTCTAAATGTTTAGTTTTAAAAACAATTTTAAAAAGCTGGCTATGTCTATTTTGATGTTTCTGCGCAAGTTCAGCAGACAGTGAGGTTCGGGTTTGTTCCGATCAGAGCTCGTGAGCGGAGAGCGCATTTCTGAATATTCCGCTCCGCTCACGGTCGCTCGCCCAACCCAGATGGCCTGCTGGTTCGAAAATATGTGGAATAAGGGCTGCCTCCGACTAATTTTTTTTCTAGTCGACTAGTTGTTCATTTAAGCCATTCGTGGACAAATCGCCCCTTTATATTAAATTAATTACTTAAATAGGCTAGCCTACAGGAATAAGCGTAATGACCGCACGCATAAAGCTTGCCACAAAGAACCGGTTAAAGTAATGATTATGAATGTGTCTAAATTAGCAAGGAGACATTTAATTGTTTAGTAATAAACTGGTGTTTTCTGTGTCGCTGCAAAGATGAAGTTGACAATGCGGAGATTGCGGACTCGCCATGAACGCCAGAGAGAAATGCACATTTCATATGGATTAGCCTACATAATCAGAGAGTATAGCCTATTTATTTTGGTTTGAATATTTTCGTTTAAAAGTAGACATTTCAAGCTTTCTGTAATATAAAGCCTATATTTATCAAATCTGTGAGGCACAAGCTGAGTTTCGGCGCCCTCCAGTTCACATGCAGTGATCGCGTACCGGCGCCTTATTTTGTCTGCTATATATTTGCTTCTTATTTAATAAATACGGGCAATTGATTGATAAAACATTGATCAAAATTAAGATACAATTTATACAAAACGAAAATCTTTTAAAAAGAGTTTTCTATAAAACAAAACTTGATGAAGTCGTCAAAATCATGTTTTACCAAAAACAGCGCCGTTGCTAGGAGGGCGTCAGCGCCTCTGCCTCTCAGCGCCTCCTCACGAGTGGATGATAGCCCTGAAGACGCCTAGCAATGATATACCTTTACTGGTAGTATACCTTTAGTTAAGTTATCGCAGCGCGCTAAGAGACAATGTTATCGGAAAATGCAGCCCAGGTATATGCATAATGGAGATTCCAAAGCTCTCTTCTTTGGTCAGAAGAACCATGGAGAGCGATCGAGGATTTACTTTTACAATGCAACACAATATTTAAAGAGCATCAAGCTATTAAAATCTATATTATGTATACGCACAGATAATACAACAGTAGGCTATATTAGTCAATATTTTTTTATTAGGTTAAGCAGTGATTGGATAACGTTTTTTTATTTTTATTTTATTTAACGTTTTTAATTTAAGGCCCACCCACAATTGGTCTGGCTTATCCAAAACTGGAATCCTGGCGCCGTGCCTGGTTGGTCGTGCCAGTTTTGTGGTTATCAAATGTGTAAATAGCATCGCAAGAAGTAGCCTACACATGACAAAGCCAGCACTTTGGTCATCATCTTTCATTATTTCGGCAAATGTCTCCCACACTTTGCTCTTTCTATTTGTGTATTTGCGGAGCGCACTCCCCAGTCTTCACCTATTTTCTCTTGCCGCCTCCATCTCTACCTGCAGACTGAGCTCGTGCGTCATCTTCGCGCCAGTTATTCGGCCAATAAAGTGTAAATTAAATTTAAAACGTATTCATAGAAAATTGTGTCTAGAACTATATAAATGACAAAGGTTTAATTGGCATCTTTATTTCAAACGACCCGACCGACCGCGACCCGAATATCATTAAAAATATTTTTGGATGACTCGTAACCGCGGGTAACCGCGGGTGACCGCAGGCACCCGCTCATTTCGGATCAACCCGCGCATCACTGACACACACACACACACACACAGTGGTTCATAAATGCTTCACGTGTTTGGAAAGATGTTTTCCAACATCCGCATGTTGCTTTTTCAAATGCACGTTATAAGTGACTCAAACTCACAGTGTTTACAGAGCCATACATCAATGACAGCCGCAGCCTTTGCGATTTCAAAATCTCAATAAGCCAAATCAGTTTGTGCAATTTTATGTAAATTGCTATTAATCGTGCAGCCCTAATTTGAATGAGGTTCAATGACTCACTCATTAAGAGAGTGATTTGCCGCCACCTACTGGAGGATTTCCACTGCACTCTGGAGAACAAGGGTACGAACAACGCGAAAACAGAAAATTTTTTCTTTGTACAGATGACAACTTTATCAAAATGATCCGTTCACACGGACCCGTAAAAAAACGACTAATAACGCTGTATAACGCATGCCAGACAAGTATAGTTGGCAATATGACTGCACACACACACACACACACACAATTTTACATTCTTATCACAAATGACATAATATATCATGTTTTTGTCCGATTTCCATTCTAAGGATGTTAATCTTGATAATACTGTATCATTACTTTGTCCTCTGGATAAATTTCATCTTCACAAAGCCAGAAACATTCACTGAAATCCCAGTCTTAGAAGTCACTTTTACTTCCTTTAAGAAAACGTCAAAACCTTTGAACACAAAGGCTTCGAAAACATATATCATCCTTGAGTCTGTTGTAATGAACCTTTCATTTAAAAAAGCCTATAGACTAAACACGCAATAGCCTACGCATGTGCATGATGTCACTGTTTTCACAGATTTGATAAGGGTCTCGGTTTAAAAAACTTGCAGTTTGAAACACGTTTTTAAAAGTTTGCGTTTTTCAGGCCCCACAAACGCCACTGTCGTGTAAATGAACACCCAAAACGCATAAAAAGTATTTCGTCAGGCTTGTTTTTGCCTGTAAAAATACCTCAATAGCCTTTGTTTGTATCACAAATACATTCCACAATAAATTACAATTGCAAGAATCACTACCCAGATAGCAGACCAACATTGAATCTACATTGAATCAATGTTAATGCATTAACCAAAAGATCATTGAATCAATGTTGAAATTTAACATTGATTTTTCATCAGGTTTGCACCCTGAAATAATGTTATATCAACGATGAAAAATCAATCAATATGGTCATAAAATCAATATTATTTCAACCATAATTAAATCACTTATTTAACATTGAATCAACATAAAATCAATCTTACTTCATGTACAGCAAGATTCTATGCTAGTTTATCATGCTTGTACTGTGCATTTTTAAATGACTCCTTTCAGACAGAAACCATGTAGGTGTTATGGAGTAACAGTTGGGTTGCAATTAAATATGTTTTTTAATCAAAATGTCATTCAAAGTAAACTACATCCTTCAGTTTACAAGCAAATGTATTTATTTATGCCCCCAAAACTGAACATGAAATTTCATTTGTAAAATGCATTTTGTGGTGACAAAGACAAAAACAGTGCAGTAAGTTACTACGGTAAGAAAGAATGAAACATTACTCTGATAAATATTTCAAGTTCAATTTTATTTATGTATCACATTTAGAACAGACCAAAGTACTTTACAGAAGAACAACATTAAACAATAGCATGCATTCTATAAAAAAAAGATATAACATGCATTATAAAATAAAACAAAAATAAGAGCAACATAGCTGAGTAACCATAAAAAAAAAACTAGAACAGAAATCAGAACTCAGATATAAATTAATAACACCAACCAAAGAAAATAATCAATATACTAAATAAAATGGGTAGGTTTTAAAACAATTAAAACGTAGGCAGAGAA
This sequence comes from Squalius cephalus, assembly GCF_949319135.1. NCBI lineage: Eukaryota > Metazoa > Chordata > Actinopteri > Cypriniformes > Leuciscidae > Squalius > Squalius cephalus. Next base: position 7,012,796 of record NC_137124.1, read on the forward strand.
GGGGCTGCTCTAATAGGCACACTTACCTCTAACGTTACTTGGGTAAAATACCGTACCGTAATTCTAATGAACTCAGGGGTTTCCACCACGAGCAATACCCCCAAGCCGTTCAGGGGCTTAACGGAGCCATCTTTGTACCGAAACAGAAAAAAACAAACTCTGAGGCTCTGTGCCCGGTTGCATAAAGCACCTTAAGTGTAATTTTCCCTTAAGTTTGCCCTTATGTTTCCCTTAAACCAAAGGGTGTTGCAGAAAAAAACCCTTAAGTGTTACTTAAGGGTTTCTTTAAGTGAAACGTCATAAACACTTAGAATCTCCCTTAAATGCTGTTTTTTCACTTAAATAATCCCTTAAAAAGTGTTAAGTGTTGCATAAAACCCCTTAACGGTCATTTCCCTAAGTATAACTTAAGTGCCCGGTTGCATAAAGCACCTTAAGTTTTTCCCTTAAGTGTGATACTTAAGGGGCGATTTCCCCTTACCTAAGAGAATAACTTAAGGGTGTTGCATATAATCTCTTAAACGGTTCTCTTAGGTAAGGGAAACATTTAAGTGTTTCACGACAGCGATCCTGGATTCACGTTATAAAAGTCTGTTGTTGCCATAGATACGCAAAACACTAACACGCCGCGTCGCGTCTAGAACAACTGTATCACACACCGGACGCGCACTTTCTATATGGCCAGCAATATTGTTATGTTTAAGGACATTATGGAATTAAGATAATGTCTGTACGTTATGTTATGTTATGACTGTACTGTACAATTAAATATAATCGTTGCTATAAGTCTGCAGTCTTAACACTTTACTTCAGAGCGTCCGTTAACTGAATGAATTGAGAATATCACCTGAAAATCCGATACACACTAATTGTAGCCTACATTTATTGAATGGTAGCCGATTTATGCACATGTAAAACATATCCCACTACTGAAAACTCCCAGTTGCAAAAAAACGCAGTGCTATAAGCAGTTGTAACACCGCAGGTAAAGAGTGGTTGCGATGTGTGACATGGTCAAGGTCGCTCTCTAGTTTGTTAGCGATGTATTGCGCAAATATTGCGCGTCGATCAAATCGGTATTCTTGCAACAATTTTTCATCGCTAAAATGGTCCAAAGGGTTCTCCCTATCCCTAAAAATTCTTCTTGGCACATAATGATCTTCAGCTGGTTCCATAAATTCAGCCATGTCGTCTTATTTTTGTCCTCGTTACTCTTAAGGTTACGATTTCCAAACCTTAAGTTATACTTAGGGAAATGACCGTTAAGGGGTTTTATGCAACACTTAACACTTTTTAAGGGATTATTTAAGTGAAAAAACAGCATTTAAGGGAGATTCTAAGTGTTTATGACGTTTCACTTAAAGAAACCCTTAAGTAACACTTAAGGGTTTTTTTCTGCAACACCCTTAGGTTTAAGGGAAACATAAGGGCAAACTTAAGGGAAAATTACACTTAAGGTGCTTTATGCAACCGGGCACAGGTTTGGAAATCGTAACCTTAAGAGTAACGAGGACAAAAATAAGACGACATGGCTGAATTTATGGAACCAGCTGAAGATCATTATGTGCCAAGAAGAATTTTTAGGGATAGGGAGAACCCTTTGGACCATTTTAGCGATGAAAAATTGTTGCAAGAATACCGATTTGATCGACGCGCAATATTTGCGCAATACATCGCTAACAAACTAGAGAGCGACCTTGACCATGTCACACATCGCAACCACTCTTTACCTGCGGTGTTACAACTGCTTATAGCACTGCGTTTTTTTGCAACTGGGAGTTTTCAGTAGTGGGATATGTTTTACATGTGCATAAATCGGCTACCATTCAATAAATGTAGGCTACAATTAGTGTGTATCGGATTTTCAGGTGATATTCTCAATTCATTCAGTTAACGGACGCTCTGAAGTAAAGTGTTCAGACTGCAGACTTATAGCAACGATTATATTTAATTGTACAGTACAGTCATAACATAACATAACGTACAGACATTATCTTAATTCCATAATGTCCTTAAACATAACAATATTGCTGGCCATATCTGAGAAAGTGCGCGTCCGGTGTGTGATACAGTTGTTCTAGACGCGACGCGGCGTGTTAGTGTTTTGCGTATCTATGGCAACAACAGACTTTTATAACGTGAATCCAGGATCGCTGTCGTGAAACACTTAAATGTTTCCCTTACCTAAGAGAACCGTTTAAGAGATTATATGCAACACCCTTAAGTTATTCTCTTAGGTAAGGGGAAATCGCCCCTTAAGTATCACACTTAAGGGAAAAACTTAAGGTGCTTTATGCAACCGGGCACTGAGGCCTCCTTTTTCCTCTGCCGCCTGCTGTTGTAAGGCATCTAAACAAAACAAAACACAATTAGAAAATATTTGGAAATATGACTAATTATAAATGACAAATGTACTACAAAATTAAGTGAAACTTGAAATTTTGAAAAATACCCTGAATTCAAAATCATTTGAATTTATTTTACTATTTAATGAATTTTAGTATAGACCCTATTACAGCTGTTATTTCTATATTTTTTACCCATTTTTGGAAGTTCTGGAAACGCTATATCATCATGGATAAAAATAAATAAATAGCTAGCTATTATTGGAATACAAAAATTATATTAGCTGTCGTGCCCGTCGTCTCCCATTTGCGTGCCCAACTAACGTTATGAACTCACGCTTCTTTGCGCCTTTTTTGACTTAAGGGTTAGTTCTCACAAGAATGAAAATTAACAATTTACCCACTGTTAGTTTTACCCACGATGACGTTTGGTAAAAGACAAATTGAAATTCAATATGGGAAAATCCCGGCCGTTGGTTTGTTCATGTTATTAATAAATTTAACATAGCAGTTCATTCCGACTCACCCAGGAAAAGCAAATAAGTTGTAAGAAATATAGATGCATAAAAATGAGAAATGAAAGATTAGAGATTTAAGATTAACTTACCTCTAAAAATCACTCTGTCGTTGCCTGAATGCTTCGTCTGTCTGTTTCGCGCTTGAAATCTGTTAGCTGCGTTTGAATTCTGTTGACTGTTATCCACGCTTCGATCTGATTGGCGGTTGGCAACCAATGTTAGGATTGTCTAGGCAACCAGTGGAGAAATTTAAGCTGACCAAAAATCAACATTGATTCAATGTTTGTCTTTTCAACACTGAAAAACATTGAATTATCAACATTGATTCAATGTTTGTCTTTTCAACACCGAAAAACATTGAATTATCAACATTGATTCAATATTATTTTAACATTGAATTTTCAACATTGTTCCAATATTATTTTAGCATTGATTTTTCAACATTGATCCAATATTATTTAGCATTGTATTTTCAACCTCAACCAAAATGATGATTCTGATGGAATTTCAACATTTAATCAATGTCACCTTGCTATCTGGGTATGTTCTGTCAAAAATGCAGTTCTAAGCTCAATCTATTAAAACGAGCGTTCTCTGGGAATGTTTGTTATGATTGGTGGTGTTGATGATATTATTTCTTTATTCTATATACTATTTGTATATATTACCCCCCCCCCCCCCCCCCCCCCCTCCTGCATCCCTGCAATTATATTACACATTTGAAGTCTATAAAAGAAGAACCAACTACTGTATTTTCAAACCATATGTTGACAAAAATAACAGTATGAGTCTTTTTAAACTGGTTAACATCAGATTGAAGTTTCTTCCTCTGTTATGGTGAACTGACTTTGGTCTTCAGCAACTGTGAAATACACATAAAAAACATTTTCAACATTTAAATGGACATGTCTTATGTTTTTTTTTTTTTTCCACTGCAGTTATTGCTTTCATGAATGACCATTATCCATTTATCTGTTGTAAAGGCAGATCTGTCAGTGAGAGGAGAGAGAGAGAGAGAGAGAGAGAGAGAGAGAGAGAGAGAGAGAGAGAGAGAGAGAGAGTTAGTTGTGTGTGTGTGTGTGTGTGTGTCAGACAGAAGTTTTACCTCTCGCTTTGTAACATTTGTAAAGCAGCACGACTGTCGCTAGCAGATACGGAGAAGCGGCCAGAAGAAAACTGAGGATTTTGAGGACAGAAATCTGACCTGAACGTGACACTGAAAAACAGAAACACAAGAACATTATTGAGCAACAAAGTTTTGTGAGTGAATATAAAAGCTTTGCAATATTTTTTCTGTCTCATATTATTCCACCACCATTTCCCTTTCAGAGCTCTGTATTAAAGGAATAGTTCATTTAAAAATTCATGTTCTGCTAAAATTTTCCTGACCTTCATTTTGTTCAAACCTGTTTGAATTTCTTTCTTGTGTGGAACAAAAAATATATTTTGAAGGATTCTTTCATTTTCATTGTATGGACAAAAACACGGATACATTTTTCCAAATAATTTATTTTATGTTCCACAGAAGAAAGTTATTCATTTTAAAGGGACAATATGTAGCTTTTTAGGTATTTTATTATCTAAAATCAATATTTTTATTCATAAATATGCCCTCAATGGTGTACAAATACCTATGCCAATGATCAGACTAATCCTCGTAAACGAAGAATTTATTATCTTTATATACATTGGACGGGTAGGTCCACGGAGGCTTCCATGTAGTTCCGCCATCTTGAAAAACTATAATAGCAGAGAGGGACAAAAAGTACTAGGCCAACGCGTTTCCACAACGCGTTTCGTTCAGAACCAGCGTCACGTGACTGAAGCCAGCAGAAGCGGAGGAGCAGAGCAGAGAGAGGTGCTTGTCACTGCCCCGGCAAGTTTAAAAGGCTGCACTGCATGGTTATTTATACACCGTTCATTCATACATACATATGAGTCACAGGATAAGGAGTCCTCGTCGTTGAAAAAGTCCAAAATAGACCGTAAAAGGAAACGTGACCGGAGATTACAAAAACAAGGGTGGGGATAGCTAATGCAGGAGAAAGCTTTCAAAAGAGATGCTGAAGTTTCCTGCTTTCTTCTCGTCAGGTAAGTCAATGTTACGGTCTTAATTACAAGCTTTTTTTTCATTGCTTGGTTGTGTACTTCATTATATAGACAGTAGAACATTTATAGTTCTATTTATCTATTCTATTCATAGTAAGTTAAACAGGCTCTTTGATGAATAGCAGCTATTGAGTAAAGTAACGTTAGAGAAGGCACGGATGATGATGATAACAATGCACGTACTTCAAAAATATAACGAATAAAGGTGGCATTACTACTAACTACCATAGTTAATGTTTTTCACAGTCAGTAATTTATACTGTAACATTCTTTTTTTCGTTGATTCAAGTTTCAGTTTGTTTTAAATAAAAAACCTGTTCACCCGAAGGAAAACTCGAAGTGCTATTATAAGACATTCTGTCATAGCTTTTTGGAACATAACGGCAACCGTAGATGCAACGCGCATTTGGAAAAGTGAGGCGCTAGAGAGCATTATTTGTTTGAATGCAAAATACAGTTTCACCACTAGATGGGAGAAATTCCCACTTAGTGTCCCTTTAATGTTTCAGGGGTGAGAAAATAAATCAATCTCTTCAGTACAAAAATGTATGTTTGACACTGACCACATATGAGCACAATCACATTCATTCCTTCCCGTTTTCAAATGAAAAAACTAATTAATAATTTATGAAAAGTTGTGGGATGTTGTTTATATGGTGCTGATTTCACTAAATCTCAGTATTGACACAATCACCAGCTGGAGAGCCCTTGATAGCCACCAGAGGGCACTCAACCCCAGAGCTACTCTGTCATGGACTTCATTACCCATAATCCTTTGCCCGAACTCATCAGCACTCATTGTTTTTAGCTGTGTCTCATTAACCTTGTTAGGTCACCCTTTATAAGCCTGGGGTGTTTTTCCCAAAACCATAGTTGCTAACCTGTTAGCAACTTAGTTGGTTGGCAATGGGAAATTGCATTGCAACCAACAAAGTTGCTAACTTAGTTAGCAACTATGGTTTTGGGAAACGCACCCCTGGTCAATTCAGTCATTCATTGCTAAGTGTTGCATGTGTCTTGACTGCATTGCTAAAACTTTGTATCCTGGTTTTCCTGATTCTCTGCCTGTTCAGCTGGATTTCTCTGTTCGCCTCAGCCCTTAACTTGGTTATTGTTTGCTTGTATATGACCTTTGCCTGTTTATGGACTTTAATTGTGGATTACCCTTTCAATAAATATAAGTGGTGGTGAGATGAAGCCTCGTGAAGCTTTTCAGCCCAGTGCTTCACTAAAGGGTTCACTTCAGCCCTGACAAAAAGTTGCAAAACGTTTTTTAAATGGAAACGTGAGTTGAACACCCTGTTCTGATGACGCAAGTGTTGGAACTACGACAGCTGAGAAGGCCATTCTTTGTGTTCTATTTGAAGAATTTTTATTGCCTGATGAAATCGGTATAAATATGTGTTTAATACTGCAAAATACGCTCAATGTTCAGAATAAAAGAGAACATCCCAATCAATTGAAGGGATTTGTGGAAACTGTGGTTCCTAATTATTGTGATCCAACCTTTGCCTCGCATTTCAGGATGAAAGGACAAACATGTCTTCTAATATCTTCAACTGTTGTGTATACCGAGCTGCAGGACACATTTGTAAGCGACTTTACTTGGACCCGTTGTGCGAGCTGTCTCTTTAATAGCGTGTGGTTTATATACATTTTGCTGATTATTAGGTTGACATTTTTGACACACCCACCAAACAAGAGAAAACGTATCTCAAACCCCGTTGCACACCGAAACCCGGAAACTGTAGGACAACATTGCGCACCGGTTTGAGCTTGAACAATGTGATCTGTGATCAAGGCCAAACTTACCATTGAGCTTGACTGGATTCTGCCTTTACACGTTAATGTTTGTTTGATTTGTGCAGTTATATGCCAGTCAGAAATTATTAGCCGCATTTCCACTGTCGAGCCAGTACGAGCGAGGGCTATAAACGGGCCAGCCGGGGCTAATAGTTTCCGACTGCGATCTTAGAGGCCATAATCAAACTGCATAAACTGGTATTTATAATAATTTTACATAGAGCAGACATGATTCAATAAGTGTATCCTTCTTCTGATTAATTTGTGATCATGACTCACTCATTTGTCGCCACCTACTGGTGGGTGTAATTTAATAATTTCATAGTAGCCTTTTACAGTCATTTAATTTTTCCAATCATTTTAATATTTCTACATTAAAAAAGTGTTATATTTAAAACATTAATCTCTTAATATAATTTATGCATAGTCATTTAATTTGATTGTTTTTTTTCAGATTTAATTTATTGAATTTAAGAATCTAACATAAGAAGAGGACACAGATATGACAATACATGTTTTTAATACTATCTCTGGCTTTATTGCTCAGTGTTATTTCAGGGTTTTGATCTTCTCTCAACTGAGAAAGAGCACATCCTGTGTTTTATTGTATTATATAACGACTATTTAATATACATCTAAACTTTGGCTATGCTAGGCATGTTGCATATTAATTGTTCTATGAAACTCAAGCATAGTGATGTTCTAGTTGAGGTCATTTGTAGGAGAGTTTGTCAGCCCTCAGTCTAAGTCCTGCCCTGTCTGTGATACACTGTATTTTGTGCCAGTTAAGGCTTAGAATAAAATAAAATTAAAAATTAATTTCCACATTGACTAATCTATTTATATGAATATAATGTGTATTTCCTGTTGGTGTATAATGATTGTATAACATAGCTGTGTAAGAAACGTATTGGCTTGACATAAATCGGGCTATAAAATGTGTGTGATCAATTATTTGGTCATAATATGCAGAAGGGGCAATATTATTATTCTAAAACTGGAAAGTGGCTGGGTTTAAACCATGAGTTTATATATCTGTCAAAATATTGCGCCATGATTCGAACCGCTTCCTGAACCAGTCATCAATGACGTAAATAAAGCGATACACACCTCGATACGAGCTTCACTGAAAGCTTCCGGGATTTCTCGACACACACTTCGAAGCCTCGGCACAGAACGCAACATCACTAATAAATACTGTGTTTGGATCCTCAACCTTCGTGTCTCCGACCAGTACATGACAAGTATATTTTGCATGTGATTTGATGGTTATGCTTTCGTTTATGTGAAACAATAAACACTGATGTCAATAACTGATTTTGCTCCAGCAGAAATATGAGCCAGAGACTATAATATATAATAGTCTATAATAATGGTGTGGCGTTTCACAATAAATCATCTCACCGTTCAAGACTCCAGTGACTGAGATCCAGCTGTGGAGTGACTGTCCTCTCTCTGTTTTACAGTAGTAGAAACCCTCATGTGACTTTGAGACAGTAGTGATGCTCATCTCTCCTGTCGTCTGATTCTGGATCAGTGATCCGTCTTTATAGAAATCAGCGCTGAGGATCGAGGAGTTTGTAGATCGATGTAAACAGTGTAGAGTCAGAGTCTCTCCCTCAATCACAGGATCAACAGAACTCTCCAGAATCACCTCACCGTCTACAAACACAAGAAATGTGTGTTTAATGCTGTAAATATTAAGAATATAGCAAAACAATACATATCAAAATATTGATATTATGAATTGAATTGTACTTTTTACTTCCTGAGCTTTTTATGTTAGTATTGTGAAGTCTTACCTGATCACATAATAGTTATTAGTCAAAAATATTTTATAGTTATAAGCGTGATTGGACTCACCATGTACAGTGATGTTTCGAGGACGAAGCTTCTCTCCAGATTCAGACTCACACCAGTACACTCCAGTGTCAGATGTGCTGAGAGAGTCCATTACACATCCAGATCCTGTTTGATTTGCACAAGTTTGTGTGCCTTTGTCTGTGTATCTTCTCACTGTCCATCCAGCAGAGTTACTCTGATCCTCACAGCTCAGAGAGAGAGAGTCAGATGAGAAGTGTTGACTTCTGCTGGGCTTGATGACCAGAGACACTGAAGCAGAAACTCCTGAAAAGAGGAAAATCTCCATCAAAACTGACAGCACAGAGACTGCAGTGAAACACAGATCCGGATGAGCACAAGCATAAACCCTCACCAGTGATCCACAGTGTGTGTGAGCTGCTGTTGTGTGTGTAATAGGCTGGTCGTCCTCTCTCGGCTCTGCACGTATAAACTCCTGTGTGCTGTAGAGCAGCAGGACTGAGAGTGTAAGATCCTCCAGCTCCTCTGCTGCTGTCTGACAGATGATCATGATCTCTGAACCAGCTGAACGTCCAGCCTTTAGAGGAGCCTGAAACCTCACAGGTCAGAGTCACTGATTCTCCTTCAGTCAGCCACGGCTGTGGAGACACTCGCACTGATGCCTGAGCTTCAGCTGAACAAAACATCAGAGTTACAGAGCCGTAGAGAAACTGATGGAGAAGCTGATCACAACAAACACACACTCACCTGAGACAGTCAGTGTAACAGCATCACTGCGCTGAGAGCTTTGAGTGTGTATCTGTCCTGTACAGGTGTATTTACCGCGGTGAGAGAGATCAACACTGCTGATGTTCAACTCTTGTGTTGAGGTTCGGCTGACAGTGTTTTTAGATTGGTTGTTGGTTCCCTCTATTTCCCATCTGTATGTCCACTCAGTGTCTCCTGCCCACTTTATATCACATCTGAGAGTGACTGTTTCTCCTCTAAACACTCGTTCATCAGGTCGTACCGTCACCACAGCTTTAGGAAACACTGTACAAACACAGATTATTGCATTTAGTTTCAGAAGTTGTGTAGATATTGTCTCTGATCTGTATTTGTTGCATCACACACTACAGTCTCTCTCACCTGTAACATTTACCCACAGTGCATCACTGTATTGTGTGTAATAGACTGGTTTCCCTCTTCCAGCTCTACACCAGTACTGGCCTCCATCAGACACTGAATCAATCTTCAGGCTGTAGGGGTGTGTTTCTGTCTTCTCTGTCTCAGGGTTCAGTGTGTGTTTGTACCAGTAAGAGTCCCAGTTTCCAGTGGACGGATCCATGCGACAGGTCAAAGTCACTGTGTTTCCAGTCAGTGCAGCTCCTGCAGGATCTGATGTGAGTTCAGGCTTCGGCTTTAGATCTGCAGGAGAACAACAACAGATTCAGATCCTCGAGATAGATGCCTTTTTCACACTAGACCCGTAAGCAAAGCGTAAAAGCATAGATATTTTTTTCTGGCATCCATGTTAACAGATTAAAGCTTTCACAGTCACACTGCACTCTGAGGCGGCGCTGCGACACGTAGCAGGAGCGACAGGGCCGCAATCATTTCGGCGCTGGGGGGGGGGGGGGGGGGGGGGGGGGTGTCGACATCACAGCAGAGTCCTGTATGCTGCTCATCATAAATCAAGCATGTGACAGAGAGTGGTCGGAGGAGAACACCTGAAAATCATGACATTGTTCGATACTCGTCTGTATTTGCAGTCCCAAGATGCAGTTCATCTGCACGCGACAAACACTGCCAGTGTGAAAGCACAATGCGTAAAAGTGAACGTGTGCAGTTGTTGCTTTAAGGAGGTTTTTCTACCTGATTCTACTTACAAATTATATTACAGTTGTTGTAATCGACTTCAGTCAGGTTTATGTAACATAAAATGAGGAATGCTGTTTTAACTTAACTGAGTTACACTGACCCCACAAACAATTTCCATCAAAGCTCAGGACGGACACATGCGCAGCTGCTCTTTGCTAATCAGTGAATTCTGCTTTAATGAGTAATTGTTATTTGGAGTTGTTAAACACATTGGGCCCTATTTTAAGGATCTAAGCACATGGTCTAAAGCGCTCAGTGCAAGTGCACTTTAGGGTGTGTCCGAATCCACTTTTGCTAGTTTAACAACGGGAAAAATAATTGGCGGTCCCGGTGAATGCTCTAAAAGGGTTGTCCCTATTCTCTTAATGAATAATAGGTGTGTTTTGGGTGTAACTTGCAAAAAAAAAAACTTTAAAAGCCAGTTGCGCTCGTGCCATGGCGGATTCGATATTTACATGACAGAGTTTTCAAGCGGAAAAACTGAACACGTCTCCAGAGAGGAAACAGATCTGATCGTGCGCGAGTTTAAAGCAAGCAGACCATCTACGGGACAAGCCGGATTCCACCATATCTTTTAATTAGAAAAAATCTTCATGCCACAATGCATTCTGGGTGCATCATACAAAACTCATCTATGGTCTGGAAAAGGCATTGTGGCATTAAGCATGTCACCATTGTTGGGATAAGCTGATTGTTGATGTCTGAGTGAGTCTAACAGATGCTGGAGTTCAAATTGTTTAGTGGACAAAGAGAATTACAGGCTTGCTATAATTAATAATACAAAATGAGCATGTCTCTAAAGATTAAATTCTGGATGACAACAGTGAAATAGACCTCTATATGATGATTATATCTTTATCACCAAGTCAAACGTCTTCCTGACGTCACATTGACGTACTGTGCTTGCTGGAAGTCTAAATTAATTCTGTTCATCATATAAAGAGATTGTACAGCATATCTTCATGAACCTTGGATTAAACTGCTTGATTCATATTGATTTATTTTACAACACCTTTATGGCCTTATTGGATCTATTAAAATGATACTTCACCTCTGGAAAGATGAATGTGTATTTAAAATGGGTCATTTATGTAGTAGAAATGTGAAATTATTTTTTAATTTGGAGCTAGACTGAGAAAAGCCAGAAAATGTATTTTTGGCTTATGTGGATGAAAGACAACAACTCCCAGAATGCACTTGCTTCAACGAGGCCACTCCCAAGCCACGCCTACCGGTAAGAGAGCGCAGTAAACAACAAGACAAGGCTAGGCTACTAGTGAGTCTCCGTGAAGAGTCTGCCCGGGATTTCGAGATCGCCCAAAATGTCCGGGATTCGGCTTTTGCGTTCTACAGTCGCCATTCATCATGTTTACTGTGGCGAGCAGGACGAGGCTAGGGCCGCGGGGGAACGGTGCGAGGCCGGTGGCGTGATTACTGATGAGCGACACTGTGAGACGCACTGGTCTCGTATCTCTCACGGAGGAGCGGATATTTTCTTAGCAATGTTGAAACGCACATCAACCGATCACGCCACCGGCCTCGCATCATTCTCCCGCGGCCCTAGCCTTGTCCTGCTCGCCACAGTAAACATGATGAATGGTGACTGTAGAATGCAAAAGGCGGTGGCGTGATTACTGATGAGCGACACCTGTGAGAGCAAAAGCCGAATCACGGACATTTTGGGTGATCTCGACGGCCGGACATGTCCGGGAAAAAGAGGATGGTAACCCCTACTACTCAGCTTTCTCCACAGAATAAGAACCCGATAGCTTAGCTTCCAAAAAAAGACTGCTGATACTATGTGTACATTCTATGAGTGAGATCCCACCCTCTATGGGCAGGTTGAGAACATGCGGGACAGCCCCTACTACTGGCTGTAGTCTTTAGCCTCTGGCCAAAAAATCCTCCGATGACGCTAAAATGATTTTTGACCATAGACTGTAAAAAATAGGTGTTGAGTTTTTCAGAGTTTTTCAGGCGAGAATGTAGTTGTTTAAAGGTTGTGAGATGCAGGCGATCACCGGGCGCTCGGCGCTCATGTACCCCGCCTGGAACAGCCTGTCCTCGGCTAGTCGTTCTGACGTTTGCCGCTGACTCTGGCATCTCTGTAGTGGTTAAACATGAGATATAATTCGTCTTGTGAATATCTAACGGACGATTTTTGGTCTCGTGAATCTATAATTTGTTCCTGGCCAATCGTTTTGACTGAGGGCTAAGTGAAGTTTCATAACTTTATAAGCTATTTAACTTTACCGTTGTATGTAGAGCACTGACTTTGTATGTTTGACTGAATTGTTTGCTTTATTTGTATAGCTTCTTGTACCTTTTACTTATTATACTTTTATAATGGCTAATATTGATAAAACTGAAATTTAACAAAAAGAGACTGGGTTGAGTTTTGTCATTTTAAATTTTAATACAACGAAGATGGTCTGTAATGTTGTTTACGGCAACATCTGTTGTTTAGTACAAATGCACATATTGCCTAGACCATATTAAAATGTTTAATATTATATAAATCGAAAAGAGGCAGGGTTGTGTTTTATATTTCGTTTTGTTATAAATAGGCTAATGTTATATGCAGTGAATATAATCAATACGCGTTGCCTGAACCACATTTGTGTGGCTATAATGTTTAAGATTTCTTTAAATGAAAACGAAAAGAGGCAGTGTGGTGTTTTATAACTTATTATTAGGGCTGTCAAAAGATTAATCGCATCCAAAATAAAAGTTTGTGTTTGCATAATATATGTGTGTGTACTGTGTATAATTATTTTGTATATATAAATACACAGAAATATTTGCATACATATACTGTATATATTTAGATATAATTGATATTATATATAAATATATTTTTTTTATATATAAATTATACAAAAATCAACATTTTTCTATACAACATGCATGTGTGTGTATTTATATACAAAATAATTATACACAGTACACACACATATTATGTAAACACAAACTTTTATTTTGGATGCGATTAATCGCGATTAATCTTTTGACAGCCCTACTTATTACACTTATTACTTATAACTCGTTTTATTGTTGCCTAAAATATACATACAGAGATAACCGGAGTAGCAGAGCGAGCTCGCGGCTCACCGCTCGACGTGATCGAGTTAGCTCAGGCTTGTGAGGTAATGCTATATGAAAGTACCCTATGGAAAGTACCAAGTCTGCGACTGCACAGGGCCTCGCGCTAAAGTGACAGTTGATGATGTAAAGCCAATTAAAAGGTCCTGTTTTTGCCCTTTGAAATATTTAAAGACATGGCTACAAGTGAGACTGTGTATCGTGATTCTGTACTATTCTGCTAGTTGAAAATGTATGATGCAGTAACTATTACTCTGAGAGAGTGTGTGACAGTGATTTATGTGCATAACAGTTACATCAGTCACTCTTTTTTTTAGTCTATGGTGCGTCAGCGCGGCATCGCTCGTCAAGTTCGTAGAGAGCTTATTCAGTCCATTTTAAATTCTGATTTTGGCCGCCTCTCAAATGGGTTAAACCATATATTACCTATGAAGTTGAAGTAAATGCGCTAGAAATCCGCGCTCATTCAATGATGTGCATTTATTGCATGGACGGAGAAAGCGCCGACACCTGCAGGATTTCATCTGACGATAACGTTACATAAGCATATTATAATCAATCTGTTTCCGTGAGAGCAGAACGAACGAGCCTTTATTGACGTTTTTAAATCTGAAAACTCCAAAAACCAACGAAATTGTGAGACATCCATTAGTGCATGTTAACAGAGGAAAACAACTGAAATACAGCGCTGGTTGTTCTCTCGAACGATGCTCGACGACAACGACAGAATATAAGCCGTGGGTGAAGTAATGGGTGTATTAAATTGTATGAAATAATCCCGAAAAATGCACAAACACTGCAGAAATGGCAAGTTCAGCAGCTAAAATTTGCTGAGGTGGAGTAACGGCTAGTAACAGCAGGCAAACGGCTAGCATTGACATCAGCGGGAACCTGTCACTCAAAAGTGGACATACCCTTAATTATGGAGAACTAAACGGATGAGTTATAAAAAAATTCACCCCCCTTGTAATGTTGGGACTCGTAATGAAAAGAAATCAATACGACGAGAGGAACAGTTGTTTACAACATTTCAACATTCTTTTTTACTTCACTCTTCTTCTGCTTCCTTTTTCCACCACATACAACTCTCAGCCCCTAGCGGACTGGTTCAGTATTACAGTCCATGAACATAAATCACAGAACATAACATTCCCCTCTTTCTTTTAGGAAAGACTCTTAACAAGTGGGATTATTCAGCCCAATTTCCATCCACTTATGAACTATGCCCATAAACTATAAATTTACTTCTGTATCTTAAACTATCTATTAACTGACATATGAATAAACACATGAACACATTCACCATATATTTTCAGTTACTTCCCTACTACAACACTAGTGTTCTTTCATTTACTTTTACTTTCGGTTTTCCTTTACTCTGTAGCATAGTCCTTTAACCATACCGGAGGCTGTCTAACCCGTGTGCTCTTAACTGGCTCATACACAACATTCTCTGTTCCAGGGTTAACCTGAGAATTCATGTCATTTGAGTGTTTTCTGGAACCAGAGACAAGTGAGCCGTGTTCCATTTCTTCCCATCACTCAAAACATAAGTGCTCGGTCCCAGTTTCTTATTCACTAACATTGGAGCGGTGAATTTCCTTCCAGCCTTCAGTACATGCATAGGTTTTCTTACACGTACCCGATCTCCATACTTGAAGGTTGGTGGTTTTGCTCCACGTTTCTTATCGGTGTACAGTTTCATCTTTTGCTGAGCCCGCTGTACACGGTCACGTATGCCCATTGTCACTTTCTCACCTTGAGCTGTTGTGGTTGACAGAGTGTTTAGCTTTGTGCGCATCTTCCTCCCTCTTAACAGTTCAAAAGGTGATACGCCTGTGGTTGCGTGCGGTGTAGCTCTGTAGTTCAGGAGGAAATCAGTGACCGCTTGCTTCCATGGAAGTTGTTGCATTTCAGCTATTTGTATGCAGTTCTTTAAAACACGATTCCATCTCTCCACAGCACCGTTCGCTTGGGGCCAGTAAACACTGCAATGAATGTGTTTTATTCCTCTTTCAGCCAGGAAATCAGCGAATGCAGAAGAAATAAACTGAGGACCATTATCACTGACTAAGGTGAGTGGGTTACCTTCTCTCGCAAACACCGATGCTAGAAACTTTGTAAAGGTGTTGGTTGTAACATTTAAGGTAAATGCAACCTCCGGCCACTTACTATAATAATCCACCATCGTAATAGCAAACCGACAGTCCTGTGTGGCCCTCTCAAAAGGTCCTACAATATCTATTGCAACTTTCTGAAATGGACCGTCTGGCAGGTCCACTGGCTGCAATGGAGCTGGACATGTCCGGGCGGTTTTGTCACAGGACTGACAGGCGGAACAAGAAGCAATGGTCGAATGCACCTCATAGTCCATACGAGGCCACCAGTACAAGTCTCTTAACCGTTGCTTAGTTCGTACCACTCCCTGGTGCCCCTCGTGTGCTAAGTGAATTAATTTAGAGCGCAGTGCTACTGGCACAACTAGTCTCTGCCCTCTCAAGATATACTTATCATCCACAGCTAGCTCATGCCTGATCTGAAAGTACGCCATGATCGTTGGATCCATTTGTTTCTGTGATTTAGGTCAGCCTTGTGTGATTTGGGCATGCAGCTTGGACAACTCTGGACAAGATTCGCATGCTTCCAGGAGATCCTTCATAGGAATGGCTTTTGAAAGGTCCTTTGAAATCTCTGCCATAAGGCCTAATTCCTCTTCCTGACCAGCATCTGAATCAGGTAATGGTAAATGCGACAAACAATCAGCAACACAATTTGTTTTACCTGGTCTGTATTCCAGATTGTAGTTGAAACACAGGAGTCTGGCTGACCAGCGCGCAATCCTCATTCCTGCTCTGTTCATTCCTCTGGTGGTCAGTGCTTGGTGGTCCGTCTTCAGTGTAAACTTCCTGCCCCAAAGGTAAGTCCTCCAACGTTCTACTGTCGAGACACACGCTAATGCTTCCTTTTCAACTGTACTGTATTTTCTTTCGGCTGGCGTCAATGTACGAGAAGCGAATGCTATTGGACGCTCTGTCTGATCTGGGTGCCGTTGAGAGATGACACCTCCAATGCCGTAATCGGAAGCATCGGTGGACACAAATGTTAGTAAGGAGGGGTCGAATAAAGCTAAGGCTGGGCTGTGGACTAACAGCTGCTTTAGCCCTTGAAAACTTGCCTCAGCTGCTTCCGTCCATGTAAATCCCTTCTGAGATGATCTGAGTATCTCACGCAGAGGGTCTACTACCATTGCATAGTTCGGGATGAACTTGCTAAACCAAGACGTAAGACCTAAGAAGGACCATAATGAAGGTAGGTCGGTTGGTGCAGGTGCATTTGCAATGGCTTCAACTGAGTCAGGGTTAGGATGTAGTCTCTCTTTTGAGATGCCATGGCCTAGATACCGAATTCTGCTCTGGCCGAATTTGCTTTTCTTCATGTTAAGTTTTAGACCAATGTCTGTGAGTCGAGTCATCACTGCCCGTAGATTGGCATCGTGGGTGGCTTTGTTTTGGCCATACACGATGAGGTCATCTAAGTAGTTCTGTACTCCTGGTAAACCCTCAAGTACAGTTTTCATCATTTTCTGAAAGACGGAGGACGCCGAAGCCAACCCGAAAGGAACCTTTGTGAATTTGAATAACCCATCGTGTGTGATGAATGAAGTCAAATTTTGACTCTCCTCATGAAGAGGAAGTTGATGGTATGCACTTTGCAAATCAATTTGGGAGAACACCGTAGCACCTCTGAGCTCTGTGAAAAGATCCTCCATATGAGGCAGTGGGTAGCAGTCAGTAATTACCGCTCGATTAGGCTCTCTCAAATCCACACACACCCGAATTTCTCCCGATTTTTTTCTGGTTACGACGATCGGTGACACCCATGGCGAAGCATCAATCTTTTCAATTATTCCATCACCCAGTAAGCGATTAATTTCCTTGGAAACCTCCTCCCGTACACTCAGTGGTAATCTGCGTAGTTTGTGCTGCACTGGTTTCACAGACTCATCAATCTGCACTTTATGCACAAATCCTTTGACACATCCTGGTGAGCTGGCTGCTGTATTACATATTTCTAGTACTGGTGAAGCAGCGGGTCTCGACAATGTAACAATCCTATCTCCCACAATGTGACAGTTTAAGGCTTTAATTAAGTCCATGCCCAAAAGTGGTGAACCCGTTTTGACCACATAGAAATTTGCAGTGGTTGCAACACCGTCATGTGACACAGAAACAGTGAAACAGCCTAAGGTTGGTAAGTGTTCACGTGAGTATGTGACAAACCTCACTTGAGGTTCCTTCAGTTCACAATTTGCAAAATGTTTCATGAACAGGGACTCTGGAAGGATGGACACACTTGATCCTGTATCAACAATCAATTCAAGTGGTATTTTATTTCCTTGCGGTGCTTCCAACTGTACTTGGCAACGAATTTTGTCATGAGACTGATTTACACACAGTACAGTCAGTTCAGGCACCACCACTTCTCTGACAGCAGCAGATTTACATACCTTTGCAAAATGTCCTTTCTTTCCACACTGATGACATGTGACAGACGCAGCAGGACAGGTGTGTGCGTTGGCCAAGTGAGTATTTGATCCACAGCGAAAACAGCGTCTTTTATTTGAAGTCTGTGGCTTCCCAGTTTGTACTGGCATTTTTTCATACTTTTGTTTACCTCTTTTGAAACTGGCCTTTGTCCTCGAGATGGCTTGAACCTGGGCAGGAGATGAACCAGTTAGTTGAAAGAAGTGTAGCATTTTGTACTGCCGATTCGACTTGCAACGCTAACGCAGAAGCGCGTTCCAATGTAAGTTTGGGCTCAAGTAACAATCTGTCTCTCACCGCGGCCAGAAAAAAACGTTCAATCAGTTGGTCCCTTAGCATTTCGTCCTCCATTCCTCCGAACTGACAATCCACCGCCAGATGACGTAACTCCGCTATAAACTGACTTACTGTTTCATCAATGCGCTGTGCGCGTTGTCTGAATTTATGCCGTGCAGCGACAACATTCACTCTTGGCGTGAAATGAGCATCAAGTGCCGCCATGGCCTCATCATAAGTTGTACCACCGTTTGGCAGCGTATAGAAAAGTCTCTGGCCTTCCGTACCGAGACAATGTAAAAGAACTGCACGAAGTCTAGCATCAGGCCATGCGTCACCTCGCGCTCCAATGACAAGTAGTTTTGGAAAATTTTCTTCCATGTAGAAAACGGTATAGCAGGCTCTCCTACCGTTGGAAGAAAACATGCAGGCATGGGTACGGATGCAGACATCCTCGTCGCCAAAATTTGTAATGTTGGGACTCGTAATGAAAAGAAATCAATAAGACGAGAGGAACAGTTGTTTACAACATTTCAACTTTCTTTTTTACTTCACTCTTCTTCTGCTTTCTTTTTCCACCACATACAACTCTCAGCCCCTAGCGGACGGGTTCAGTATTACAGTCCATGAACATAAATCACAGAACATAACACCCCTCACAGTTGTTATGAAGGGCAAAATTAGCTGTATAGACCAAAGCCACATAGAGAACCAGGCTGTAAACATGTTTTTTTCTGCTGTAAAGTTGGTAATTTTAACATGGGGGAGATACAGATTTGACTCACTTGTGCAGCCAGCCTCAAGCGGCCAGCCAATGAATTGCAGTTTAACTCACTTCCGTGTTGGTTTCAAGAGAGAGACGGGGAGGTTGCCGCTTGCTTCAAACCCGTTCTTCAGAAAGTCTATGGGTGACGTCACAGACGCTTTGTCCATATCTTTTACAGTCTATGGTGTTGACAGACACTGCCGTTTCAACATAGACCTGCACTGATCGAGTTCACAATGAGTTGGACACATCTGCCATTTCTGCACTGAGGAGAATGTCTCCCAAGCATTGTAGGTGTTGTGTGGCTGCAGGGCCGTGCACAGGGGGGGTGGCCCGGTGGCTAGAGCCACTGCCCCTCTGCCCTCATCGACTGAGGTGCCCCTCTTCCCCACCCCCACCGCTCCGCTCAAAGCATTCCGCTGATTCTGCTAATCCGCTCCAGGTTTTCCCGCTCGCTCCGCAGCATTCACGAAAGCTGTCGCATTAACAGGTAGGCTATGCAAGACAGTGGTTGAATCTGCGAAATTAGTCTTTTTTTCTTTTCTTTTTTTTGTATTTATGTCGGTAATGTTTTGCTCTTGGTCTTCTGGCTTCTGGCTCTTTCTACTAGTGCTAACAACTTGTACAACCAGAGCTGGACTGGCCATCGGGCATACCGCGCACTTTCCCGGTGGGCCGACGTGCTTTTTGGGACAATACATATCATACTGATGGTGGTGGTGGCCTGTGGTGTTTCTGTGAGTGCTTGTTTGCTTCTGATTCAGACGGTCCCTTACAACACTGCTTCACTGTAACTGGATATGGGGTGTGAGACAGCTTCGTACAGAGAAGACCTTGCATGACGTCATCAACGCGAGAAGCGTGCTGGTAAAACACTGCTTGGATCATCCAGCAAAACCTAACAAATAGTATGATTCTTTGGTGCATTTGATCAGCGGTTTGCCTCTGCTGTGTGCCTAAAGGTGTTTGCAACCCTACGACATTATATAAGACGAAGACTCTTGTAACAAGTTTGTATATTCGGCCTGGCACGGCTTGGCTTCCTACGTTCGGCGTGACTCGGAGAGACGCCAAACAAACATCTCAGGATGCCTCGGGGTAAAAGTGGAGCTCCTTCTGCGGGGGAAATGCAACAACCTGCGCAAATTGCTGCCACTGAGGACACAGTAAGCAAACAGATTGATGCACTTTTCCAGGATTATGGCTTTATTCGTAAAATTAGTCAAATATTGGTTGATTCCTTGATTGAACCTATTAAACAAGCCATTACTGCCTCTATCACCGAATCTGTAAAAGACTCACTGAAATATGAATTGCAAGACACGGTTGACAAAGTAATCGATCTACAAAACAAATACAATGAAATTGAGGACATCTTGGATGAGCAAGAACAGTACTCCAGGCGAAACTGTCTTGTCCTCTATGGTGTCCCGGAGAATGACCGTGAAAATACAAGTAATGTGATTATGAACATTATGAAATCCAATCTTAATATTGATGTGAAGCCTGGAGACATTGACAGGTGTCACCGTTTGGGATCCAGATTCGGGAGGGAAAGACCAAGAGGGATCATAGTCAAGTTTTCTAATTACAATATTAGAGACATGGTCTACAGGACGAAATAACGACTAAAGGGATCAACACCAAAGATGTACATCATGGAGAGCTTAACTGCGAAGCGGGCCAAACTACTGGACGATCTGCGGAAAAAGTATAAGGACAAACTTGCAGCCAACTGGACTCAGGACGGACGCCTGTATTTACTGACCAAATCAGATCAGAGGCACGTTTTAAATAAGCTGTCTGATGTCAAAAAACTGCGTCTATAATCCTGGACTGTGTAACGACTAGTTGACTATAAACTATGTGAGTAAATATATATCTTTGTACTGACTTGTTGGCTCTGATCCAGCAAAAGTCATAGTTGAGTCTCTTATTTATTTTTTATTTATTTATTTTTTTTTTTTTTTTTTTTGGGCGGGATTGGAAGTTTGTGGAAGTTAGTGGGTTTGGGTTAACAGAATATAGACTAAACATTGTAGATTGATAAATCAATTTTATTCAGTGATAAAAGGGTAAACTTGTTATTTACCATCGAGGGATGGATTTTATAGGTTCTATTTGGGGTTTAAAATGTTCTAAAATTTACACTATGGGATTTCAACCATTTTTTAATATAGATATTACATGGGGTTTGATGAATTAATTACCTTTAGGAATCATGAAGTGCTTGACCAACATTGCTTTGAAAAACTTAGATGTAAATGTGTCTTGCCTGAAAATTTAGTAGAGTTTGATAAACTTCCTTTTTCTTTATTACATCTTAACACGAGAAGCCTAATAAAGCATCATAATGACTTACTATCTCTCTTAGCTAGTATAGATCATAAGTTTAATATTATCGGATGTAGTGAAACCTGGATAAATGAGTGGTCATATCTGAACGTACTCAACATGGACGGCTATGTGCTGTATAATAAAAATAGAACAAGCAGACTGGGTGGGGGCGTGTGCTTATATGCCAACATACAGCAGAGTGTAACTGTTCGGGATGACCTGCTTTTGGATGATGGGTTATCAGATTCCTTATTTATTGAAATACATAATGAAAATATGAAAAGTATAATTGTTGGAAAGGTCTATCGACCTCCTGACTCTGACTTAAATTGTTTCTTGACCAAACTGGATGAAATATTAAGTAGCATCAATTACATGAATAAACATTGTTTTATTCTTGGCGATTTCAACATCAACTTAGCTAAAGATGACAGTGCGAAAAATGATTTCTTAAATTGTTTGTATTCTTCAAATTTTTTTCCAACTATAAGCTCATATACGAGAGTAACAGAAACAACTAAGTCCACCATTGATAATATTATTACAAATATAAATGTACATTTTGATTCAGGTGTAATTATGTCAGACATCACAGACCATTTTCCAATTGTACTTTTCATAGACCTGGATACTAAGACCAGGCAACAACAAAAGAAGATATTACCTCCTAAAAAAAGCATAAAAGTATTAACAGGAAAATATTTAGATAAATTGCTTGATAATCTTAGGCGTAAAACATGGGATTCTGTATTTAGCTGGAATATTCCGGAAGAAGCCTATAGTGCTTTCATCAATGAATTAACCAACAGTATTAATATCACTATACCGGAAAAAATTGTTAAAGGAGATACAAGCAATCAAAATAATTGGCTTACAAAGGGAATCCTAAAATCAATTAAAAGGAAAAATAAGCTTTACAAATGCTACATTAAAAATCCAACTAATGACAATAAAGTTAAATATTCTACATTTAGAAATAGACTCACAAAGTTAATACGAATAAGGAAGCGGAATTACTACACTGATTTAATTAAGGCTTCTCGTGGTGATCAAAAGCGATGCTGGAGAGTACTAAATTCTGTGCTCAGCCGGGATCAAAAAGCAGCTGTCCTTCCAGAAATTAATGTCAAACATAATGATAATATCTATCTCAATGATGACGATCTTGCCAAAGGTTTTAACAACTATTTCATCACTATAGGCGAAACTCTTTCGAAATCCATAAATCCTCCAGGGGGAGCTTCATACCAACAATATTTAAAAGGGAATTATTTAAATTATTTTTTTAACACCTACCGACAAAATGGAAGTTTTGAAAATTATTATGAATATGAAAAGCTCTTATACTGCTGGCGTGGATGATATATGTAGCAAAGTTGTTAAATCTATTGCAATTGAAATTCTAGATCCACTTGTCTATTGCATAAATCTTTATCTCATGGTGTAGTACCAAAAATGACAAAAATTGCAAAAGTTATACCTATTTATAAATCTGGTGATAAAAATAACTTACAAAACTATCGACCTATATCCATTTTGCCTACTTTTTCCAAGGTGTTTGAGAGGGTTGTGTACAATAGACTTAGTGGTTACCTGGATAAAATGAATATACTCATTCCATCTCAATATGGATTTAGGAAAAAGAGCTCTACTTGTTTGGCAATTCTGGATCTCATCGAGAAAATTAATGACGCTATAGATAATGGTGAGACTGGTATTGGTGTATTTTTAGATTTATCAAAAGCCTTCGACACCATTGATTTAGAAATTTTAATTGGGAAATTGCAACACTATGGTGTCAGAGGGAAGGCACTCAGCTGGTTCAAAAGCTACCTAACTGAAGTAGTTATTCAGAATGCACAGATATTGTTTGTGGAGTCCCCCAGGGCTCCATATTAGGTCCACTTCTTTTTATTTTGTATGTAAATGACATTATAAATTCATCAAATATTTTTCATCAGGTTGTTTTTGCAGATGACACTAATCTTTTCTTGTCTCATAAAAATCTTGATATTTTACAAAAGCTTGTTAATGAGGAATTAAAGTAGATAGTTGGTTTAAATACAATAAATTATCTGTAAATGTATCTAAAACTAAATTTATTATATTTCGTTCAAATAGAAGTCGGACAAACATTGAAAGTATACAAATCAAAATACATAATAAAGTAATTGAAAGAGTAGAGAACATCAAATTCTTAGGAATTTATTTGGATGAGTCCTTAAACTTTAAACAACATATAGAGTTTTTAACAAAGGAATTGTCAAAATATGTTGGTTTGTTCTATAAATTAAGATATGATCTTCCTTTTGACGCTCTTCTAACATTGTACCGGTCACTTTTTGAATCACATCTAAATTATTGTAATATTATATGGTGTAACACATATCCAAGCCATCTTGAAAAATTGCAGATTCTACAGAAGAAAGTTATACGTGTTATATCATGGGCAAATTATGATGCTCCCTCTGGTCCGCTTTTCTATAGGTATGGGCTTTTGAAGCTCGCTGAGTGCAAAAGTTTTCAAAATGTTTGAATTATGTATAATGTAGTTCATAAATTGCATCCAACACTTTGCCATCTCATTCCAGTAACCTCGTGTATGCATGACCATAACACTAGAAGGAGAACTCTATTACGAGAGATGAAGTGTATAGTTTTAGTATAGCGTGTAAGGGTCCTGGGATCTGGAATGAGATTGACAATTCTATAAAGGAACTACCTTCTCTTGATATATTTAAAAAGCATTTTAAACACAAATTGTTACAACATTATGCTTGATAGACACCACAAGGCTGAAGGTTTCATGTTTTATTGACTTATCTGATTTTCTTTTTTGTGATGTTTGAATACCCCTATTATTGGCGTTGTTTGAGGGATGGATGAGATGTGTGATGTATGCTGACTGGTGGAAGGATATTTTGTGGTGAATGGTGTTGTTGTTGGTGTAGATGGGTGGATTATTATTTGTTATTATTAGTGCTGATTATGTGTCTTTAAGGGCCCTATTTATAAGCCGGTAAGGCTTCTGGGTAGTCCTTTTTTGCAGGAACTTGTTGTTCTGTGAATAAACAAATAAATAAATACTCATACATTATTTTTATTATTATTATTTTTTCTTTTTCTTTTTAACGGCCCATAAAATTTGTACATCGACGGCCCATTCGTTTTGTTTTGGCGGTGATGGGTTTGTGCCGGTGTAATGCATTGGTCAGAAAAAGTCAGTGTTAAGTTTTTTTTTTTTTCTTCTGACAGACCAGTCCATGAAACACGTAGATTTTCTTGATTGACACTGGGCTGGGCCAATCACAACTTTAAACGAGTGAGCGAGTGTGCAGCAGTGTTAGTGTGTATCTGTCAAAATAGTCTGCGAGATGGAGAATAAACGCAAGGAATGTGAAGAAAAACAGTGTGAAAAAATAGAAACAGGCCCTTAAAACAGACACTGCAAAATGTGTCAAAATATACACTACCGTTCAAAAGTTTGGGGTCAGTAAGATTTTTTAATGTTTTTAAAAGAAGTATCTTCTGCTCACCAAGGCTGCATTTATTTGATAAAAAACAAACAGTAATACTGTGAAATATTATGACAATTTAAAATGACTAAATTCTATTTTAATATATTTTAAATTGTAATTTATTCCTGTGATCAAAGCTGAATGTTCAGCATCATTACTCCAGTCTTCAGAGTCACATGATCCTTCAGAAATCATTCTAATATGATGATTTGATGCTCAAAAAACATTCATTATTATTATCAATGTTGAAAACAGTTGTGTACAATTTTTTTTTTCAAAATTCTTTGATTAATAGAAAGTTCAAAAGAACAGCATTTATTTAAAATAGAATATTTTCTAACATTATAAATGTCTTTACTGTAACTTTTGATCAGTTTAACTCATCCTTGATGAATAAAAGTATTGATTTATTTTATTTATTTCCCCCAAAAATAAAATTAAAATTCTTGAACGGTAGTGTTTAATGTTACAAAAGCTTTAGATTTCAGATAAATGCTGTTCTTTTGAACTTTCTATTCATCAAAGAATCCTGAAATAAAAATGTAAATAACTGTTTTCAACATTGATAATAATCATAAATGTTTCTTGAGCATCAAATCATCATATTAGAGTGATTTCTGAAGGATCATGTGACGCTGAATACTGGAGTAATGATGATGAAAATTCAGCTTTGATCACAGGAATAAATTACACTTTACTGTATATTCACATAGAAAACAGCTGTTTTAAATTGGAATAATATTTCACAATATTACTGTTTTTGTTTGCATTTTTAATCAAATAAATGCAGCCTTGGTGAGCAGAAGAGACGTCTTTTAAAAACATTAAAAATCTTACTGACCCCAAACTTTTGAACGGTAGTGTATGTTTCCTGACCTTCATCAGCTCCTATGGCAGATGATGATAGTGAGGAGGATCAGGAGAGAGATGAGAGCGTGTAGAGCCTGCGGTAAGCAGAACTACTTTCAAAACACTTAGGCTATGTCATGAGTGTAGGAACCCATAACCCAGTTACAGATTATTTCCACATCTGCATAGTTGACGATTACTGCAATTCACTAGAAATGTAATGAGAGGAGTTTGTAAACCATGTTTTCCGCCAAAATAAAAGCTTGATGCAGTTTGCGTCAAAATAAAAGATCATGTGCTTATCTCTTTCAAGTATAGAAATTGGTACAAAACTAATTATGAAAGTTTCTAACAAAATATGTCTATTACTGTCATTGGATTAATATTATAACTATTATTATGTAGTAGGTGTAATGTAAATAGACACTGTAACTAAAAGAGGTTTGAATATTTCTTTGTTTAATTTGCACACTGAATATGGGTTGGAGCTTTTAATCTTGAACTCTCAAAGTGCACCAGATTGATGAATTTAACATTAAAATGCACAAAATTTTCTTACGGGGGGGGGGGATATGCCCCCGAACCCCCTTAGAAGAACCGAGGTCCCGAGGTCCACCCACCACAGTTTTACCAAAAATCCTGTGAGAAACACTGGTATTGCTATGCCAATGCAGATTATAGCTTGTTTCAGGATTCACCACTGTGGAGTATAGTTCAACTTTATTAATAAATGTCAAATTTTTACTTATTTCATCTGTTAACTCTCACTCGTTCATATACTCACTCATTACATGGCATTAGTGGTTTTAATGAATTGGAGTTGGTATGCATATATTTAAGGGCGTGCAAAGATGGGTGGTGTTTATGATCATATAGTGGGCCGGTCTGGGCCAAAATGCCAGGGCAGATTTTTTTTTTTTGTGCCCCAGTCCAGCCCTGTGTACAACATATCCACGTTCTTAGAATTAGTTGCTTGTCTAATCAAATTATTGTACTCTCGATCAGATCTAATATAAATAACAAAATTTTCTGTTGCTGCCCCCATCCCCCCCCCCCCCCCCTTTTAGTGCCCCTTTTTTGGTTTAGGCCACTGCCCCTTAAAATGTCTGTGCACGGCCCTGTGTGGCTGGATTTATTAATCCACATAGCTCTCTCTCTATTTACTCCCGAAATCTGAGGCAGCCGCTGAAGACGAGGTGGAATTATTTTGTTTTCAAAGAAAATGCTCCCTCAACTCTACCGAAATTTGTTTATGTAACGTTACTTACGCACTTCTTATAACTTACCGTGTTTACTCAGCACTTACGGTGATTTTCTGGAGTAAAACTGACGCTTCATCTTTTGTGTGATGTACAATAAACTTTATTAAACTCATCAGTATATTTTTGATCATCATTCGGATCTGGTCCTAAACAGCAGACTTGTAACATTACTAGGCTATTAATAGTGGATGCATACAAGCAGATGACAAATACGTTATAACTGCAATTAAACTAAACTATACCTGATCCATCTCCATACAGCACTCTGACTCTGTAGGCATTATTGTCCGACTCGAAATGAACACCATTACTGAGAGTTTCTGATATTATCATCATTCCGTGAGATGAAATTGTCCTGAGAGACTGAGCGCGAGCTCATGAAGCTCCGCCCCTTGTGCCGTCCAGCAGCAGCTTATTTGCATTTAAAGGGCACACACTAAAACAGCGTGTTTTTCCAAGAAGTCCTCGCTGCAGCCTGTAGCACGATGACGTAGTTGGATGATCCAATACGTATTGGTTGGGGAGGTTCGGATCATTTTGCTGAGATAGCACACGACTATTTGATGTGAAACTTACATCTGGAAGACGTATTTTTAAGAGTGTTTGCTCATCTGCAATACGTCTATAGGACGTTTCCTGTCAGATGTCAAATAGATGTTTAGAAGATGTCTTTAAGATGTAATGATTTAGAATGTATGTTAAACTGACATCTTCTAAACGTCTATTTGACATCTGACAGGTAACGTCCTATAGACGTATTGCAGATGAGCAAACACTCTTAAAAATACGTCTTCCAGATGCAAGTTTCACATCAAGTAGTCGTGTGCTATCTGGGTCACTTGTTCGATCTCGCTCATCAAAATGAATTAATCTTTTTTCGAGTCATTTCGTTCATTTAAGGGGCTTTAAATGTTATACTTTTGACTGGCAAATTCCCCGAACACATCCACCAACGCAATCTTGATCATATTCTGAATTAAGAAATCATTATAATGCAGTCAAAAATAATTTACAGGGAACATAAATAATTACTTTACCTTCCGAGTCTTTCGTTCATTTGTCACGTTCATGAACATAATTCGCATGCGCTGGTCTTAAGTGAGATTATGTTCTAACCTGTGTAGTAGTAGTAGTAGCCTACTGATAATAATAAGTAATTATTAATGAATAAGTAATTATTTACATAAATGTGATGCTTTCCTATTTTCTATCTACATACATGCAAAATAGTTAATTATACAACATTTTAAATCACATGATTTTAAACCTAAATGTGATGGATTAAATGCGTGTATACAGAACATTTTAAAATAAAGCCATTTTATTTTATTCAGGTCATATTTGCTGTTGAGTGAAAGCAAAAATGAGTCAAGCAGCCTAATTGTCTCTGTAATTTTAATCATAGAGGTAGGCCTACAATACAATACAGTCTGTAAACAACTTAAAATACCAGTAGGCTACACATTCAAGGGAAAATGCAAAAATAATAACAGCATCAAGAAACTAAATCTTGTCAGAAAAAAAAAGTGCTTAATGATATTTTGCCTGAGTTCCTTTTTCCACAGTGCTCTGTACATAAGGTCCCTTAAAATACGGAATCGTCCCATATTTACAAGTAAGATGATGCGTCCCGTATCAAATCAATAAGGGATGGGATTTGTCCTGTATTTTTCATTAGGCCCACACATAGTTGAATAAAAACATAAGGATTTTGCAGTATGGATAATACTAATAGCAAATATAAATATATCAATTTCACAATAAGTAGTAGATAAGCTCATTGCATGATTGCATTTTAGCGTCTTTGTTTCTATAGCGACGGAGTTTTATGTAGGCTACGTACATCATGCCATGTTGTAGGCTACATACATAAAAAAATAAAAATAGCCCCCCCCCCCCCCCCCCCGAATTTAAGTTTAATATACAAACTGATCACAGCAGTCAGATCACGCAGTTGTCACTCAAGTGATCATTTATATTTAACTTAAATTCAGGGTTTTTTAAAAAAAAATTATTTGTACAGACCAAAACGCACCACCGCGCATGCACATCCAGTACGTATTGGATCATCCAACTACGTCATCGTACTACAGGCTGCAGCAAGGGGTGTCTCCGTTTTTCTGAGCACCAAAAAGTGACAATTTAAACATGCTGTAAAAAATTAAATGTTGGGTATTTTGAGCTAAAACTTCACATACACACTCTGGGGACATCAGAGGCTTATTTTACATCTTGTGAAAAGGGGCATAATAGGTCCCCTTTAAAGTCTCAGCTAAGCTCAGGTCTAAGGCTACTTCACACTTCTGTCACTTTGATATTGCTGGCTATAGATAGTTAAATGTTTGCAAAAAAAAAAAAAAAAAAAAAAAAAAAAAATTGCAGCTAAACATAAGACATAAAAAGATTGCAAGTTCTAATCATTTTGAATGCTTTAGTTAATGTGAGATTTTCAGACTTGAACTGTACATTTCTCCTAAAATGGGCACTTAAAGGTTTCATTTTTATTTTTGAATTTTTATTTTGCCCTGAAAGAACTGAATTAGTTGTATTACAATTATGATAAAGATTAATTTATTTATATTTATTTTATTTATTTTTTTTTATTTACTTATGTATTTTATGTATTTATTTTAAGTATATTTCTATGTGCTTATTTCTAGTAAATTGTAATATTGCCCTAACCTGGGAAAACCCAGACAACTTCCGGCAAATTTAGATTGTCTGGCAAAGAGCTCATTCAAGCCCATTTCTAATCCGTCGAAATCGCAGCACCAATCAGAAACGTTGAGGCGGGCTTTACACGATGACGATCGCTCTGATTGGTTTTAGGTCTATCCAATTGCGTCCAGAGGCATTTGAGCGACGTCCGTTCAACTTTTAAATGCATTATTATATTAAAATTGCAAACACATGAGGACAGTCTCCATGAAAGACCCACTGGCAGATGAACGTGCTACTACATTTCTCTCTGAAACGGTAGGAAATTAAATTATATTTAATAGAGGATTTTAACTGTGACGAGATGATTGACAGGGCAGTTTACGTGACAGGATGCACGCGACAGATCCGTCTTATAAAGATGACGAAGTAGTATGTCCCAAAGCTTGCCTACTTTTTTGCTACACATTCAAAAGTAAATACCTTTTCTTCACAAAAAGAGTACATACTTTTATGGCGTAGTGTAACTTAGGCGAATTGAGACGCAGCATATGGCTTTACACGATGACGATCGCTCTGATTGGTTTTAGGTCTATCCAACCATGGGATATCCAGGTCATGCCCAGAGGCATTTGCGCGACGTCCGTTGGTGACGCCCTTTTGGAAATGAGTTATTAATGAAGCTTTGCCAGACCATAACTCAGATACTACTTAGAATGGTCTGGTTTTAACCAGGCTAATATTGCCCCTGTGGTGACACATTTATCTAGTGACAGGAAAGTCAAAGTCTAATGGTCCGATGCTTCTACACTCCTAAAACATTATCTCTGACATGAGGCTGAAATTATTATCAAAGAGTGACCAGTTGCTATTTGAGCTTCGATGTGCACATTAATGCAGTCGAAACATCCGTTTATCCCACATCTCATACACTATGAATGAATTTTATAATGCAACATTTGATCTATTTAAAACATGCAAAATATAAAAAATAAATAATTAAAATAAATCTGCAGACTCAATGTTGTTACAGTGATGGGATACAGCTAAAGTTACTAGTTAAAATGAGCAATGAAATATACTCTTAAATCATATATTAATCTTAGTCCGTGTTAATTTCAACATTTACTAGTATATTATTCAATCAAAAGTTGAAGCTGTGAATATTATTTAATAGATCTGAGCTAACATGAACTAACAATGAATAGTTGTATTTATATTAACTAATGTTAACAAAGATTATTAAATAACAAATGTATTAATATGCATTAAGTAAAATTAACAAATGGAACCTTGTTGTAAAGTGTTACCAACAAATCAAACAAACAAACAAACAAGTAATTCTGTCTGAGGAACACATGAACACACTCACCTGATACTGTCAGTGTAACTCCATCACTGATCTCTGAGTACTGTGGGGTTTCAGTCTGATTTCCTCTACAGCTGTACAGACCAGCATGAGACGAATCCACAGATGTGATTATATAGATCTGGTCTTGTCCTGCGCTGTAATAGATCTGGTCTGTTCTTCTGCTGTTATCTTGATCTTTATACCAGCTGTACCTCCAGACTCCTGTCTCCTGTATGGCACATGTGAGAGTGACTCTCTCTCCTCTGAACACACGAACATCAGGCTTCACCTTCACTACAGGTTTGGGTCTCACTGTGAAATGAGCAAACACACACTTCACATGTCTGAAATTATTTCAGATGATTTGTGCAAAACTCAATGAAATTGCTTTTGTTAATTAATGTTTAACTCAACTGACAGAACATTGTTAATTCAGGACAGTACTTTTCATGTTTACATCAAACACATTGCCTTTTAATACAAAAAAAAAAGTTTTAATAAAAGCAAAGTATTTACCTTTCACTGTTATCTTTATTGCATTACTGTACTGTGTGTATTGTACTGTTCTGGAGTGTGTGTAGTATTCTCCTCGCTGTGCTCTACACTCGTATGTTCCTCCATCAGAGACTCTCACAGAACTGATTGTTTTAGTTCCTGCATAATCACTGGATTCCCGGTTTGAGTCTTTGAAATCTTTCCTCCAGAGAAACGTCCATCCAGTTGAGCTTCCCACGTCACAGCTGAGAGTAACTGTGTCTCCAGTGAACACTGAACTCTGGGGCTTTACAGTCAGAGTCGGTTTATCTGGAAGTGAACAGTGATGCAGTGTTGAGCTCATTTATAGTGTTATTGCTCATATCTTTCACTAGTCTTCTGTCTTCACTCACATTTTTTTCTTTTTGTGTACATTATACTGAGTAATTTATTTTTATTTAAGGGGACATCTTCTTTCTGCTTTTTGAGCATTGGCATGGTTTTATTTCAGTTAGCCTAACAGGTTTGATTTGCATTGAGAGATGATCTTATGGAAAATACCCCATGCCAATCTCTAGGTATAGTGAATGTGATGATGTGGGGCTATTTTAATTCCAAAGGCCAAGGGAATTTTATCAGGATGCACAGTATCCTGGATCCATGAAATAACTGGCCTTTAAAAATAAAAATCTGCCTGCCCATATGTATACTGTAAAAATGTAAAATAGCCTAATCTAAATAAAGTGCAAAAACGTTTGTGGTAATTTTCATTAAACTACTTACAGAAAAACACTGTTATTTTACAGGTAATTCCTGAATTATTAGTAACAAACACATTCACTTTAAATCAACCAGAAATGGCATAGATGAAATTTGAATTAATGTAGCCTAACTATATGCCACTGCATCAGCACAGTTACTGACACTTACCCAATTTTGGCAAGTGCTGCATACATGACATACCCAAAATAAAAAGTTTGCTGCTCATAAGTCATTCTGAATAGACACATAATACACATATATTTAGAAAGCCAACCCTTGTATAGTTCAAGACTCAAAATTAACCAGACTGTTATTAATATTGAGATATATAAGCTCAAACATAAAAACAAAAACAACAAATATTAAGAATATATTAAATGTATAAAAATATTATGTGAATTTAGGATAGCAACTTATAACCACAACTAAAGTGTAGCCACAGAAGTTTCACAGAAGGCTAACAAGATTCTCATCAAATAGTTTATTGCCCTCTAAACACCCATTTACAGTCTTTGACTCATGTCATGTCTAGCGCGGAGAACTGGCCCATTCATGTTTTTTTTTTCCATTTAAATAGACCGACCTTTCACACCTCTGACAGTATGAGACTTGATCTTCATTATTCTTTTATCCTTATTCTTTTGTTTGAAATCATCCATTATAGCCTTTCTTCTGGCATAATGCTTGGCCATCGACACTGTAATCCCACTATACATGAATAATCCACCTATTATCTTAAGACTTGTTAGAAAACAAACACACACACAAAAAATATTTTTGGAACTTTAAATGTGAATTCTTTTAAAAATAAATATATTATGGAATAGAAAGCTCCTGCAGCAGGTGCATTAGCACAACAGTTAGCCTCAAGCTACATGACACAATTTAATTGATTAATATTACACTTTTACTAAAAGCTCACTTTAAAACACCAACGAGTATTTGTATCATATTCCGGTCGCGGTTTAAAATGCTTTCAAGTCAAAAAAAGATTTTGAAATATATTATATTTAGAATTTTATATGAAGCTATGGGCTATGCTTACCTATAACTTTATTCTTTATTCATATAAAAACACCCCAAATCGCACGAAAATCACACACAAAACTCATATACTTCAATCGTGCATTTATTAGCTTCTTGTTTCTGTGAATAAATGTCACTTTTGCTTTGTTATCATGGATGTCCAGAATGAGGAAGGTCCTGTCCCAAATGGCGCACTTCATGAGGACTTTCGGTCACGTGGACGTAAATTGCGCGTGCTCGCTGAGTCTACGAGTCCGTAGACCGTACCATTCAGCATTTTACCGCTCTGAAGTGTGCTCAGCAGCGCCCCCTTTTTGTACCCTTGAAGCGGTCTTCCGCGAAGCCCGCATAGATGCAGGCTCCACACACTTTAACTACCCAGGAGTCCTTGCGAATGGCCAATCAGACAACGGATGGGAGGGGATTTCACTCACAGATAATTGTTAACATGGCTGAGAAGAAAATATTACGTTTTTTATGACCTAGATGTACATTTTACCAGTTTATACAAACATTATGGTCATCGAGCAGTGGTTGATGTCTCAAACATAATAATAGTGCGTTGGATAATACGATCACATGATTCATTAAATAAATAGAACCGAATGTCAGGGCTTTACTGAGTCATATGTAAACATAGTATCAATATTGAAACCTGTAAATTCATCTGAAACTCATGCACATTTTCATTATGTGTTAAAATTGTAATCTTAGTTCAAATGGAACATTATGTATTATTATGTATCTATTGTCTAATGTATCTATTGTCTAATGCCCAGGTGGCATGCATAATATCAAAATATAGAACTGCAAAATTAGGCGGTGTAGTTGACATGGAGATAAGACGTCAGAGCGCAAAAATGTGATTTCTCCTGTCCAACAACAACCAGACCGTTATTTCTGGCGTGACGATCGAGTCTGTCCCAAAAATACCTCTCAATGCGCCCTCGTGGACTCGTGCCAAGGGCCCTATAGGTCTGCACTACATGACATCACCAAAGTGTGGACTCTGAGGATGTCCACAAGTCCGGAGTGTGCCATTTGGGATAGGGCCGAAGTATATTACAGGACGCGTCATGCAGAAGAGGTCACGTTGAACCACGTGAGATGATTGACAGCTGTACAGCAGATGATAGAGCTCTGAGGTCAAATCTGACGCAAATCAGGAAGAAAAGACACACATCTATCTCCGTTCGCTGTTTGAGCTCTTCAGATCGCAAATAAATCCAAATATGCGCACCATTGGACTAATAGCCCTGGCGGATGCTGTTTATTATATGTATTTGACCACAAATAAACCGGAGAAGACGAGAATGAATGTTGTATGAGTGAAGATTTCTATTCAAAATAACGAAAGTTACAGATTAATTATTTTGCACTCCTGGCCTAAATTAAGAAATTAATGTCACTGCAAACCAGTTTAATCATAAACAGTGGTCAAATATCGAAGCTGGAGTCTTAAACCTTTCTTATGATGCTGAGTTTGTCCAGATCAAGTAAGAATGTGATGTTTTGACGAGTAATGAATTTTGAACAACAATAATCCAGGATCACCAGTGATCCCTGCCGATCAAGGGGTTTTAACTAAAGCAACAACAGCTTATCATCAGTGTGTGTTGGTCTTCTCCTGAACTGAAGCACAGGCTCTACTCTTCAGCTCAACGGTGACCCACAAAACTCACACAACAGAAACACTTTAAATCCCAACAGAACTTTAAACACTAACAGTAACGGTCACCAGCTGGAGTGCCCTTGAAAGCCACCAGAGGGCACTCCACACCAGACTCTCATGTTCACTCACAGACTACATCTCCCATCATTCTCTGCCTGGACTCATCAGCACTCATTATCACATTCACCTTCATTATCTTGTTTAGTTCACCCCATATAGCCTGGTTCACCCCATCACTCACTGTGAAGTTTTGTATGTTGTTGCACTGCACTTCTGAGCGTTTTCCCTGGTTTTCATGTCTCTTGGTTTTTTGGATTTCTTGCTTGTTCCGTGGATTACTCTTGTGCCTCTGACCCCTGCCTGTTTTGTTTTGTTTTGTTTGTTTGTTTGTTTGTTTGGACTGTCTTCCTGTGCTTGACCCTCTGCTTGTGTTGGATTACGATTCTGGATAACCCTTTAATAAACTGCATTTGGATCCTCTGCCTTCGTGTCTCGGAGCAGTTCGTAACACTAACAGATCTCTCAAGATCTCAGCGTGTTCACTTATTACAATCCAGACTTTACTTCTTTCATACTAAAGTTCTTATGTAAGGGGTAATGTATAGCGAGCCGGTTGTTATAGCGAATAACAATCCCGACAGGCTGAACAGGACCCTGCCAAAAGAACCCAAACCTGGTTCAATGACCATGGTATTACTATATTATTACTGTGTGATTTCATGTAATATTCTAATTTTCTGGGATTTTTATTACGTGGGTTTCATAAGCTGTAAGACATAATCATCAAAATTATAACAAATAAAGGCTTGAAATATCTCACTTTGCATGTAATGAGTCTATATATTAGTTTCACCTGTTAAGTTGAATTCTTGAAATAAATCAACTTTTTGATGATATTCTAATTTTATGACCAGCACCTGTACATTAGGTCTGAAGATTAAAGATTGATCATTTACTGAGTTCATCATGGATCCACAAACAACAGCTTCTTCTGTGCTGCTTTTCAGCTGTTGAACTGCACTAGACTGTCGGAAATATTCACATACAACATTTAAATCTCACTCTTCATCAGTTCCTCACACAACATTTAAATCTCACTCTTCATCAGTTCCTCACACACAGCATCACATCCTGAAGATTTGGATTACAGCCCAGGAATAAAATACAGGGAATTTGATGACAGCATAAGTAAAATTATGCAATATAGCATGATTGTGGCTAAATGATCACAGAAATGTAAATCAGTTAAATATTTTAAACTGTAGTATTGTTTAAAATTAATATTTGAAATTCCATAACATAAAAGTCATAACAGATGAACGTTATCATTTCAAATGAAGTGAACTGTAAATCATAAGTCAACTGCATTAAATTGCAATTAATAGGCCCAAGCTCACAATCCGGAAATAATCTGAAATTATTTCAGATGATTTGTGCAAAACTGAATGAAATTGCTTTTGTTAATGTTTAACTCAAGTGACAGAACATTGTTAATTCAGGACAGTAATTGTCATGTTTACATCAAACACGTCGCCTTTTAATACAAAAAATAAAGTTTTAATAAAAGCAAAGAAGTATTTACCTCTCACTGTTATCTTTATTGCATTACTGAAGTGTGTGTAGTATTGTACTGTTCTGTACGGTGTGTAGTATTCTCCTCGCTGTGCTCTACACTTGTATGTTCCTCCATCAGAGACTCTCACAGAACTGATTGTTTTAGTTCCTGCATAATCACTGGATTCAGGGTTTGAGTCTTTCCTCCAGAGAAACGTCCATCCAGTTGAGCTTCCCACGTCACAGCTGAGAGTAACTGTGTCTCCAGTGAACACTGAACTCTGGGGCTTTACAGTCAGAGTCGGCTGCGGTTTATCTGGAAGTTAACAGTGATGCAGTGTTGAGCTCATTTATGTTACTGATCATATCTGGTCTTGTCTTTTTTTTTTTGTACAGTAAACTGTCATTTATTTTGATTTAAAGGGATGTGTCCTTTCTCTCCCACTAGTGACAGCACTGAATAGAATAGCAAAAATATTGATTTTGAGAAGTCTTCATTTAGGCCTACAGAACAAAACAAGGAAAACCTCAAACTAAATAGTTTATCTTAAACTAAACACAGATGAGGAACATAATTAATAACCAAGGAAACAAATGAGAACATGCAGCATGACAGGATCAAAACATCTCTGAACAGGAATCAATAAGATGTGTCACTCTTTCAAGGAAGCCAAGAGTTAAAGTCTCAGCTAAGCTCAGGTCTAAGGCTACTTCTTCTGGCACTTTGATTTTGCTGGATATAGATGGTTAAATGTATAAAAAAAAATGCAGATAACTGTAAGAAATAAAAAGATAAAAAGCTTGCAAGTTCTAATCATTTTAAATGCTGAAGTTAATGTGAGATTTTCAGACTTGAACTGTACATTTCTCCTAAAATGGGCACTTTAAGGTTTCATTTTTATTTTTGAATTTTTATTTTGCCCTGAAAGAACTGAGTCAGTTATATTACAATTATGATAAATATTAATTTATTCATATATATTTTTTGTATTATTTACTTCTGTATTTTATGGATGTATTTTAAGAATATTTCTATGTGCTTATTTCTATTAAATTGTAATATTGTGGTGACACATTTATCTAGTGACAGGAAAGTCAAAGTCTAATGGTCCGATGCTTCTACACTCCTGAAACATTATCACTGACATGAGGCTGAAATTATTATCAAAGAGTGACCAGTTGATATTTGAGCTTCGATGTGCACATTAATGCAGCTGAAACATCCCTTTATCCCACATCTCATATACTATGAATGATTATAAAAACGACACTGATTTTTTTTTTTTTTTTTTTTTTTTTATGAATACATTTCAATGCAACATTTGATCTATTTAAAACATGCAAAATAAAAAATAAATAAATAAATCTGTAGACTCAATGTTGTTACAGTGATGTGTCAGGGTTCTGCCACTTCTGTCTAGTTTATTTCTTGGTTTTGTGACAGAACCCTGACGCTGCTGTTTTGTCTTGTCTGTGCACCTTGTTTTATGTGCTTTCTTATCTTGTTTTGTCTTTTGCTGTGTAGCACGCAGCTTGTGTTTTCACTAGCTGTGTTCTTTCATGTTGTCATGTTAGTGTGAGCACATGGCTGGTGATTTGTTTTACTGGCCATGTGCTTGTGTTTTTTGTCATGTTTGGTGTGAGCACATGGCTTGTCATGTTCCTTGTGCCATGTGTTCTCCAGTTGATTGTCTAGCCCCTCCCATCTTGTTACCTGATTATTGATTTATTTGCCCCGCCTGTCCTCCCTTGTTACCTCCTTTGTTTGTTCTCTCGATTTATTCTCCCTGTGTTTGCAGTCCTGTGCTGTTTCGTCGTCGAATTTACCTCTTGTGTCTTGCCTAGATCCTGTTGCCAAGTCCAGTCCAAGTCAAGTCTGTATTGGGTTTCCCTTTGGGGTAGTTTTTGTTTGTTCCTGTTTTATTTTTTATACTTAATTAAAGCATTATTTCTCTGCATTTGAGTCCTCGCTACTTCCACCTACCCAAACCCTAACATGATGGGATGTAGCCGAAGTTACTAGTTAAAATGAGCAATGAAATATACTCTTAAATCATAATCTTAGTCCATGTTAATTTCAACATTTACTAGTATATTATTAAATCAAAAGTTGCAGCTGTGAATATTATTTAATGGACCTGAGCTAACATGAACTAACAATGAATAGTTGTATTTTTATTAACTAATGTTAACAAAGATTATTAAATAACAAATGTATTAATATGCATTAAGTAAAATTAACAAATGGAACCTTGTTGTAAAGTGTTACCAACAAATCAAACAAACAAACAAGTAATTCTGTCTGAGGAACACATGAACACACTCACCTGATACTGTCAGTGTAACTCCATCACTGATCTCTGTGTACTGTGGGGTTTCAGTCTGATTTCCTCTACATCTGTACAGACCAGCATGAGACCGATCCACAGATGTGATTATATAGATCTGGTCTTGTCCTGCGCTGTAATAGATCTGGTCTGTTCTTCTGCTGTTATCTTGATCTTTATACCAGCTGTACCTCCAGACTCCTGTCTCCTGTATGTCACATGTGAGAGTGACTCTCTCTCCTCTGAACACACGAACATCAGGCTTCACCTTCACTACAGGTTTGGGTCTCTCTGTGAAATGAGCAAACACACACTTCACATGTCTGACATTATTTCAGATGATTTGTGCAAACTCAATGAAATTGCTTTTGTTAATTAATGTTTAACTCAACTGACAGAACATTGTTAATTCAGGACAGTAATTTTCATGTTTACATCAAACACATTGCCTTTTAATACAAAAAAAAATAAAGTTTTAATAAAAGCAAAGTATTTACCTTTCACTGTTATCTGTATTGCATTACTGTACTGTGTGTATTGTACTGTTCTGGAGTGTGTGTAGTATTCTCCTCGCTGTGCTCTACACTCGTATGTTCCTCCATCAGAGACTCTCACAGAACTGATTGTTTTAGTTCCTGCATAATCACTGGATTCCCGGTTTGAGTCTTTGAAATCTTTCCT
This sequence comes from Squalius cephalus, assembly GCF_949319135.1. Classification (NCBI taxonomy): domain Eukaryota; kingdom Metazoa; phylum Chordata; class Actinopteri; order Cypriniformes; family Leuciscidae; genus Squalius; species Squalius cephalus. The sequence continues at coordinate 7,052,411 of NC_137124.1, forward strand.
CCAGAGAAACGTCCATCCAGTTGAGCTTCCCACGTCACAGCTGAGAGTAACTGTGTCTCCAGTGAACACTGAACTCTGGGGCTTTACAGTCAGAGTCGGTTTATCTGGAAGTGAACAGTGATGCAGTGTTGAGCTCATTTATAGTGTTATTGCTCATATCTTTCACTAGTCTTCTGTCTTCACTCACATTTTTTTCTTTTTGTGTACATTATACTGAGTAATTTATTTTTATTTTTATTCTTTCTGCTTTTTGAGCATTGGCATGGTTTTATTTCAGTTAGCCTAACAGGTTTGATTTGCATTGAGAGATGATCTTATGGAAAATACCCCATGCCAATCTCTAGGTATAGTGAATGTGATGATGTGGGGCTATTTTAATTCCAAAGGCCAAGGGAATTTTATCAGGATGCATAGTATCCTGGATCCATGAAATAACTGGCCTTTAAAAATAAAAATCTGCCTGCCCATATGTATACTGTAAAAAGGTAAAATAGCCTAATCTAAATAAAGTGCCAAAAAGTTTGTGGTAATTTTCATTAAACTACTTACAGAAAAACACTGTTATTTTACAGGTATTTCCTGAATTATTAGTAACAAACACATTCACTTTAAATCAACCAGAAATAGCATAGATGAAATGTGAATTAATGTAACTATATGCCACTGCATCAGCACAGTTACTGACACTAAACTAAAGTAACATGCAGCTTATCATCAGTGTGTGTTGGTCTTCTCCTGACTGAAGCACAGGCTCTACTCTTCAGCTCAACGGTGACCCACAAAACTCACACAACAGAAACACTTTAAATCCCAACAGAACTTTAAACACTAACTGTGCGTTCACACCGCCGCCGACTTGAGCTGCAAAGAAGCTCTGGCCGCCCAGTCAAAGACGCTTGTAAAAGTACGAGGAAGCTTGTTGACGCTTTGGCCGCTCTGACGTAGCAGCATTCTGTGTTCGATCATGGGAGAAGAGAAGTGTCGCACCATTAAATGTAAACAGAAAAAACAAGCAATGCATTCGGCAATTTAGGATATCGCGCAATTTTTGTCAGCACAGAAAACATTTCATCCCTGGAGAGTTTTTTTTCGACACCATCGTATCAATTGATTTTGATTAATATGCGCGAGGGAGAGAGAGAGCTGCATTCAAGACAGCGCTCGGGTGAGTAAGCGCTGCGCGCGGCCGGGGCTCTCTCTCTCTGCTCGTTCTTATGCCCTGTCAAGCTGACAGGACTTTAAAACACATGCAAATGATACACTTTCACTCTATGATGGTTAAACTCTGCAATTAATATTTTTTTCTCGGAACTAATGTTTTGGTAGGAACGAAAGTTTACATCGTATGTTTCTCCGGAATCAGCCAGCGCCAAGGACGTCTATTTCGATTGGTTGCTGGCGTTTTGCCGCTGCTTGCCGCTGAACCGCGTCATAGCTCATTACCATAAAGTTGAGCTTCTCTCAACTTTCAGATTGACGCTCAAAACGCTCAAAACGCCCAAAACGCGACGCCGAGGAATTTGACGCTCCTTGCAGCTGAGAGAAGCCAGCTTCCATTGAAAATGAATGACTTCCGGTAACTTTGGAAGCTCAAGTCGGCGGCGGTGTGAACGCACAGTAACAGATCTCTCAACATCTCAGCGTCTTCACTTATGACTATCCAGACTTTATTTCTTTCATACTAAAGTTCTTATTGAGAATTAACAGGTTTAGGTGTTGATGCTTTATTGAAAATAATAAAGTTTGATGTCTCCATGATGGTGATCAGAGTTTGCTTTTCTTGGGCTCTTGACCCTTGACTTTTCTTGACCCTGCAAAAGAAACTGATCGGATGATGTTGGTCAATTTTTAGTGAAGATATAATCATCATGTAAGCGGCCTGATTCACTGATATCACTTGAAGTCAAATCTATAAGTACTCAAATCTTTCCGAGTATCACAGCACAGCAGGAACTTCTGCAGTAATATTGGCATGCGAAATAACAACTAATATTAAACAATTTAATCAGGAATTAGACTCTGGTATCAGTGAATCAGGCCACTACATGATGACTTTACCATCACTAAAAAGTGACCAACATAATCTGATCAGAGTTTCTCTGGCTTTTTATGCCGTAACAAACATGAATCAGAACACACAGTTAAAGCAGCCAGAGATAAATAATGTTGATAAATAATAAATAAAGAGGTAATGGTCAAGAGCCCAACTAAAGCAAATACTGGTCTGAATGGTGACAGTAAGCAGCCAAGTCTATTACTTAAAGCAGCTGAGGGTTGTCCTTCACCAGTACAGATTTCCTGTACAGCAGTGGTTCTCAATTCCAGTCCTCATGACCCACTACTCTGCACATTTTGAGCAGTGGGTCACGAGGACTGGAATTGAGAACCACTGCTGTACAGCGTGACGTAGCATATCTTAGCATAGCATATCTTAGCATAGCATATCTTAGCGTAGCATATCTTAGCGTAACATAGCGGAAAAAAAAAAAACGTGTGCACCTTCCCTCCAGCAACACCTGTCACCTGAAGGAAGGATCCTACCTTCA
>NC_137124.1:7055156-7209628 GCF_949319135.1 Squalius cephalus
GCATTAAATTGCACTTAATAGGTCCAAGCTCACAATCCTGATTTGGAGCAGATGATCACTGGATTGATCTGACACACACTCTTCACACCAACAATTGGCCCTCCCTCATGTTGTTTGCCATGATCATGCTGTGCCATCATTGCCACTCATGGCCCAACTCTGGCTGAAACATGCCATCACATGCCATCACCAACAGGAGGCCAGCAATGCCAGCGTGAGGCCAAGATCACATGGATCACATGTCTTGTACTTTTTTTGTCTAAATGCAAATAAGATTTGAAACCTTTCTGCACATTTCAACTCTTTGTTGTTACAGTGATGAGTTGCAACCACAGTTAGATACTGTAATAAAAAATGTCTTAAAGGGGGGGTGAAATGCTCATTTTCACTCAATCTCCTGTTAATCTTGAGTACCTATAGAGTAATATTGCATCCTTCATATCTCCAAAAAGTCTTTTGTTTTATTATATTTTTAATTGAAAGATAGGCTGTACCGAGTCTTTCCGGAAAAAACCGAGCGGCTGGAGGCGGGCCCTGTGGGCGAAGCTTAGCTGTGCTAACGCGCCGAGCCAGTAACAACACACAGAGACATTATTTGTTCAACAGTTCTACTCACCGTTCCAACGCACGACCGCGAACCTTTGTGACTGCTCGATCCTTAAGCATTAGACTATCTGCAAATCCGTCGATCTGGGCTTTGTTTATAAAACAATCATCGTCGAAATGCAGGGAACAACGTCTTACACAACTCCGTTTATGCTCAGGAAAACAAACTCCATCCACGGGTTCCTTAACGCTGGGTTCTTTGGGAATCTGTGCAGGGTTGTCTTGCCCTGGCAACCAAAAACACACTTCTTTGGTGACATTGACTTCCCAAAAGCCGGGCAGGGCGCTTTGATGGCGAACTGCTTTCACTCTCTTGCTCTGGTCTGCGAGTGCGCGCGCGCCCGCGATCTTACCGGAGAAGTGCCCTTAGAACCCATATAAGGAAATTCCGCTTACGTAAGACAGAGCCATACTCGAAAAAAACTTTCCGAAACTTGTGACAAACCGGAAGGAGTATTTTTGGAACAAAAATACTCCTTCAAACGTACAACTTAGTTTTTGAAACTTTGTCCATGTTTAGCATGGGATTGGGAATCCAACTCTTTACCAGTGTAAAAAACTCAGCATGCATGAAATAGCATTTCACCCCCCCTTTAAATACATTTGTCTCACTTTCTCATTTCTTATTAAACCCCATTGTGGTAGCAGAAATCTGCAAACAATGGAAGTATTAAAGGTCCCATATTGTCAAACATGACATTTCCTGGCTTTTTTCATGATAGCAGAGGTCTAGGGGCTACATATGTAACTACCATATAAGTTTCAAAACTGTCAATCCACAGACAAATGCACACAGCCTGCATAAAGTAGCTGTGCCTTTTCACGAGCCGGAGTGACTTCCGTAAAAATGTGATGTCAGAACAACTCAGTCATCGCCTTCAGTCACCAAACACGGTCCACCCCCTCCTTCTGCCCAACCCCAGACAACATCGTTGCTGATGGAGCAACAACAACACAGAAACATGTCGAGAAAACGCTGTTCAGTCGTTGGATGTGAGACCTGCACTCCCGCGGGACCCAACGCAACAGAGTGCGGCGCGGGACTAGATCTGATGGCCGAGTGAGGAGAAATATCTAAACATAAAACATCCAAGAACTAATAAATCGTTATTCATATGTTGCACAAAAGCAACAAGAATAACTAAAACTAAATAAAAACGATTTACAGGCCAGAACGAGTTTCTATTTATAACATGTTTGCAGCGTTGAGCAATGTAGCCAATCACAGACATGTGTTGATTTCTTGAACGCAATGGCCAATGAGATGATAGAATCCACTCACCGCTCAAAACTGCTGAATTCTGCTGGCAAATCCTCTGATTATAACAAACGAAGTGTAGACATTATGAAAGATTTATTGTGCAGTCAGCTTCATTGATGGAAATGGAGCTTTGTGAGATCGTGATGAACTCAGATATCAACTTTTTAGGAATTATTAAGGGAGCGCACTTTGCGCTATTTCTGTCATGCCAAACCATGCACGCAGTATAGCCTATGCTTGCTTTTATGTTAAATTATGCAGTGGTTTGTGGATGTTTATGCTTTAATAACAAATAATTTATCACCATCATTACAGGTGTTTTTTACTTGTGAGCATCACCAAGTCACCGCAGGCTACAGCAAACATGACCCTATCAGGGCCGGAGTGGGGCCACTTTTCAGCCCGGGAGTTTCAGGCCTAAGACCGGCCCACTTTTTCCATGGTGGAATTCCAAATAAGCACTTTTTCTAAATTGGATAAATGAAGCAACAGTTCAGCTCTTACTATTGTGTAGTTTGTATTAATACCATGAGTTAACAAATAATGTAAAGGTTAAATAATAATTCACTTAGACTTTATAAGAAGCAATTGCGACTTTATTTCACACAATTCTGACTTTATATTTCGCAATTCTGACTTTATAACGCGACTTGTATCACAATTCTGACTCTATATCTTGCAGTTCTGACTTTATAAGCAACTGCAACTTTATTTCACGCAGTTCTGACTTTATATCTTGCAATTCTGACTTTATAAGAAGCAATTGCGACTTTATTTAACACAATTCTGACTTTATATCTCGCAATTCTGACTTCATAACACACAATTGCGACTTTATTTCACACAATTCTGACTTTATATCTCGCAATTCTGACTTTATAACACACAATTGCGACTTTATTTCACCCAATTTTTACTTTATATCTCGCAATTCTGAGAAATAAAGTCAGAATTGCAAGATGTAAACTCGCAATTGTGAGATAAGTCGCAATTATCTTTTAAATGTTTTATTCTGTGGCGGAAACAAAGCTTCCATACCTCCTGGCCTCTTCCTCCCATCCATCCTCCCTGACGTGTACCGTTACGGTGGGGCCGGCCCAGCTATCGGTAGCCTACCTGAGGAAACGTTTTGGAAAAGACGGACTATGGACCCAACCAACTCTATAGGAGGGGAGGGGAGAACTCCCTCACATGGTACAACCCATGCAGAGGCTGCGCGCTGCAGTGTCAGAATGCGAAACCTGTGTAGCCTATGTAACTAACGTGACATTGAAATGTAAAAAAAAAAAAAAAAAAAAAACCCATTCCTCGACCGGCCCACAAGTGAAGCGGCCCACCGGGAATTCTCCCGATTCTCCCGATTACCCACTCCGGGCCTGGACCCTATAGTTACCTGTGGTTGGCCTGGCCGTGCGTCACTCAGAAAACAACAAGCCAATCAGAAGAGAGGCTCATAAATATTAAGTAGATAGGCCAAAATCGACCTGTTCTTGGCAGAGCTCCTGAGAAAGGAGCTGTAAAAATATATTGAGATGGTTTTTGGTACTTATACAGCAAATATATAATTTTAAGGACATCAAAACCTAAAATAAAACTTCAGAAAGGTGTAGAATATGGGACCTTTAAAGGGAATGGGAGATAAGACTCTTGATTGGTTTATTGCACTTAAAGCCTAAAACACACCCATTACTCATTAAGAGAATAGGGACAACACTTTAAGACCATACGCTGGGTGTTAAACTAGCAAAAATGGATTCAGACACGCACTAAGTGCACTTGCCGTGTGCTTTAAACCATGTGCTTATCGTTAAAATGGGGCCCATAGTGTTAACGGTCATATTTAAATTACAGCAAACTATATAATTTATTTTGATTTGAAGGGGTATTTGTCATTTCAGCTCCCACTAGTGACACCAAACAGAATGACAAAAATATAGATTTTGTAAAGACTGTAAATTGTGAACTGAAAGGAGAAGAACGACTCTCTGCTTCTTAGCGTCTGTTTTCATGGATCTGTGTCTCATGTCGAAGCTGCGTCCTCTTGACGTCACATTTATCGGCCGCATACGTCATAAAGAACGTCTTATTTCAGGACAGTCTCAATTATAAAACTGAGCGTTATTGCTAGTGAAGTGTAAACTGTTGTAGTTTCCTCATGGGAATGTAATGGTCAGTTTACTGAGATGAAGAGCCTCATGACGTTTGCGGCAGATAAATGTGACCTCCGGAGGATTCAGCCTTCCAAATGAGACACATTATTATAATAATGCATACAGTTAGTGTTGGCTGTATGATTCTCTTATGGACAAAATCCACTCGCCCGCCCATGCTAGCATGCCTGTACAGAGCGGGGAGAGCAGCAAGTAAAACCCCCTGGGGTAACATAACAGATCCAGTAATCATGCACATAATTACAATCACAATTTACATGAGTGTTGTAAACAAGCCAAAATACATGAAAGATGATACAATGGAATGAACTATGACAGACATGAACAGAATTGATTAGATTACAGATTCAGCTAGGTGGAGTTGGGGATGGAGGCGGGAGATGTAGCAGATAACCCATAGAGAGATGCTGAGTGAATATGGGTTTTAAAGGAACCGCTGTGATGAGTGTCACAACTGGATTGGTAGATCTCAGCTGATGCAAGCTTGACTGAGGTGTACCTGAACTAACGGAATGCTCAATTTCTGTCTTAAAAGTAAATTGGGGATAACACTGAAAGTGAAAGCCTTCCGTTCCCACATCTTTGATATTGTTTGAGACGGGAACTCCATGTATCCTTCATGTATCTTCTGAACACAGGATTATTCTCGACGTCCCACACTGTAAAAAATTTAACGTAAAATCAACAGTAACTTACTGGCAACAAATATCCAGCAAGCTTCAGTATTTTATTCCACGGTAAAATTACTGTAAATCTGACAACAGTACTTCACAGCATACCGTATAATAACTTACAGTATATTTATACTGTAAAATTAATTACAGTTCTTGTTTTTGCACTGTATTTTAAAATACAATAGTTAACAGCATACTGTATAATAACTTACAGCATTTTTATACTGTAAAATTAATTACAGTGCTTGTTTTTGCACTGTATTTTAAAATACTGTAAAGTTACTATGCAGTATAATTGATTACGGTATTTTTATATATATATACACACAACATATAACCAACTACAATCTGTTACACTCTTAAAAAAAGAATGAAAGCTAAAGGCGTGTATGCAAAAAATATTTCACACAGTTATATTACTGATTATTAGATGTTACGTCAATTATGACAACACACAGAAGTCAATTTAAAATTCTTTATTAAAATTCATTAAACTAGAAACACTCCAAACTTGGCAGGGCCAAGCAAAGAGCGAAACTCATCCTCAGCACGCTGCAATCTCGAACAACTGTACACGCTGAAAGAAATTAAAAACATATTCAACACTGCATAGACGTACACAGAGATTACTATTATGAATTTTAGTGCATTATTCAATAGGGGTGTAAATCGGACAGTTAATCACGATACGATATAGATTCTCTCAGCCGGCGATATGATATTTGCCGATACCTCAAAAAATTCTACGATACGATTACAATTCGATTCAGGGTTATAGCGATCGATTAATCGATATTTAGATATTATTTGCCAAATGTACACAGCCAGTTACGTTTATTAACTCACACTAATACATGCAAAAATATATAACATGAAAGTTTAATTAACTCTTTGAAAATTGCACACCCTCTCCCAATTGTAACGTTAATCTTCTCAGCTGACATAGACGCCTGTCAAACTTTGTTGTTGTGATTAAAGGAGAACTCCATTTTTTTGTACATTTGGAGTGCTGTCAATACAGAGAACAACGACAAAAATCGGTGTTGCCTACACCGAGTTATTCTATTTTTAAAATCTGCACCCTGTTGACTTCAATGGGGCAATATTTAAACCTGCTTTTAGCCTCTTAACATCCTTGATGTGTCATTACAAGTGCACAGAAAATGTGAGTGATTCCTTCAGAGTGAACACGAGTGAATCTGACTGCAGTAGATGTGAAAGATATGTATAAAAATGATGTTATTTAAGCCAGCGCAAATACCTGTGTTTACATCCTGTTTTCGGTTGAAGTCCAAAGTAGTCGATTGCCGAGTTCACGCGCATAGGTTTAGTTACCTATGATCACGCGCGTGAACTCGGCAATCGACTACTTTGGACTTCAATGACACATTGAATGACACAATGACCTGTGCACTTGTAATGACACATCAAGGATGTTAAGAGGCTAAAAGCAGGTTTAAATATTGCCCCATTGAAGTCAACAGGGTGCAGATTTTAAAAATAGAATAACTCGGTGTAGGTAACGCCGATTTTTGTCGTTGTTCTCTGTATTGACAGCACTCCAAATGTACAAAAAAATGAGCTCAATGTTAAAATTGACCGGAGTTCTCCTTTAACGTACACACAATACAGAGAGCTTTTCCCTCACAACTAAATTGCTGTTTTAGCAAGATTCCGTGAAAAAAATTCAGCTTTTATTTTCCTTTTACGCCCTGAAGAAGACATCACGGGTTCATCAAGTTCGCTGAAATCCATCCTCGTTCACTTTTAGTCAGCTTTGATGAAACTCCTCTCAGCTAGAGTGTCTTTTCAAAGTGACAAGCAAGCAGCCTTGTCACCTGACCTGAATACTGCGCACTGATTCGCTAAAACAGACTTTTCGGGGCTTGTCGTTTCTGCTGTAAAACTTGAACTCGTGATGCCTAGACAGTGGAAAATACCGGCTTTTGTGACAAAGGGTTCAGTCAATCTTGTCAGGCGTCTATTTCAGCGGAGAAAAGTTACGTGAGGATGTGGAGTTTGTCAAAATAAAGGTACCATATATCGATATTTTATGTGTGGTATCGATGCATCGTATCGTTAGACGTTTGATCGATGCATCGATCCATATCAATGTATTGTTACACCCCTATTACTCAATTACTGAAATGACTTACCTCTGTTTTTAATGTAGGAGCAAAACTCATCCTCAGCACACTGCAATCTCGAACAACTGTACACAATGAAAGAAATTAAAAACATATTCAACATTGAATAGATGTACACAGAGATTACTTTCACAATGAATCTTGTTTCTGAATGACCCTGATTGATACAATTAAGGTAAAAATGCTCCTGATTAAATGTAATGCTGGTATTTCCCATTAAAAGCAAATTAATTATTGAAACTAGACTTTTGTTTGTTGATACCTTAATTACACTGACTAATCTTTTCTCTTTACTGAATAAGTACTTAAAAGTCTTACCTAACTCTAATAATTCTGCCAGTCATAATTGGTGAATTCCTTGATGAAGTTGGCAACATGTGGATTCAGGGCCCTGCTTTTACGTTGTACCATCCTGTCACTGTTATGGATATTTACCTGTAAGACAAAGAGAAACATGGATCAGTTAAAACATAAAAAGGTTACAAAATAACTCCAATATGTAAAATCAAAATAAATAATTAGAAAATAAAACAAATTTCAAAGACCAAAATTACAAGCTAACAACTAAATTGCAACTTAAAAATATCAAAAAAAGTTAACATATATTTTTTGTATTGAATGCTCATATTAATTATTCAATCTGTGCATTTAATTTATTACTTGTAAAAAAGGTGGCTAGCATGAGCATTTTAAGAATAATATGATTGTTTTACAGCTGATTTCATGTCTCTATGATCTTTGAGTTCAATAGAATTTGAATATTACATACATTTACACTAGTATATTTCCTTTTTTTTAAAATAGAATGTAAGTTTCACAAGGTGAGATTTGTGTCATGACTCATGAAAGGAGTATTTTTTAGCAACATTTTGTATTTAATGTTATCTAAAAATTAGAAAAGGTTAGACCTTTTAATTGAGCTAATAAAAAATCTGATCTTTAAAATGTCGATTTGTGCCGTGCCAAGAGCATTAGTGCTTCCCAATACACAAATTGATGCATCCTTATTTTCTCACTCTGTCCTTCACCCCGAAACTGCGTCTTCCCCCGAAATTGGGTGTCGAAATTTTATTGAATGCTGAATGTTGTGCTCAGCTCCCCCGTTAATGATCTAGCACCCCCTTAGCACCTGCGTGGCTGCGTTAAGAATTCTCTGGCACTGCCCCGGGGATTATAATGGTCATTTTCGTGAATATCAAACTAATATCAAATATACAACTAAATTAACCGCAGTCCGTTGGCAGTGGTTGTATCCAGACATTAATAAACTAATACAGTCCACTTGAATAGTGAATGAAAACGAATGAGCAAAATCGAGACGATGCCGAGACGCGGGAATTCATTCGGCGGGACTTTCACTGCCTGTGTAACGTTATTCACTTTAAGTGTGCATCGTACTAACGTTATAAAATGTATAATATGACTAATAACACGGTGGTTGTCCATTCAATTCGTGTATAACATAACTTGTAGGGTTATGTTATGACGTTATATGTTAACGTTAACATATTGTTGTATGAGGCCTCGATCGCGACAGGCAACACGCACACGGTGTCTGTTACACACAACACAAGTGTTCAGAAACAAGACCATTTCGATTACTTTGTTCTAAACTTGAAAATAATAACTGACATTAACATCAAACCTTGTGATAACTAAGTTAGGATTTGGCTAACTGGCTAGAATGTTCGCGTTAAAAAGCTAACGTTACCTTAACTTTACCTTTAGCCTATATCAAACTCACCACCGATTAGGATACTTAACAGTTAATGGTAAAACATGTAGAAATACAATTTTTTAAGATTTTGAATACAATTTTACATCTTACCTGGCTAGTTCTTGCTGGTTCTGCGTGCTCCGTCCTCGAAGTCTCTCTCAGTCAGGATGAAATGGAAAAATTCGAGTGCGATTCGCTCTTTATGTTATTAAGTGTGTAAATCGAAAGCAAAATAATAATAATAATAATAATAATAATAATAATAATAATAATAATAATAATAATAATAAATCATGGAAATCGATTTTATCTATTTTACATTGTCTATATTATTGATCATTGGATGGGACTACATCTCCCATCCAAACATTTTAGGCTGTAATAACCTTTGAGATTAGTTGGGTTTGTGACAAAATCTGGCAACCAGAAAGAAAAAAAAAAAGAGAAAAAAAACACCCAAGCAAATGTAAACTTTTTTAACTATATGCTAAATGCCTTAATCTATGGGTAAGACTTATGAAACAATGTATTATAAAATTCCTAAACTGAAATAACCTCAATAAACAAAAACATGTCCTCTGTCGGGCTTGTCTGTTGGAATATTACTGTCATCAATTTAACAGGAGTATAATAATTACTGTAATCATTTTCTTCCCCCCACCAAAGATAAGCATAAATTGACAGCAACTTTCCTGTAAATAGTTATACGGTGACAAAGCTGGAAATACAGCAAAAATAATGTAAAAGCTATAAAATTGACAGCAACTTACTGTAAACTGTTTCTACAGTAAACTTTCACTGAAAATACAGCAATAATACTGTGAAAACAACAGAAATCATTTACAGTGCACTGCCGTTTCACACTAGAAGTGATCGAGTTTCACTCCGGTGGTGATTACATATCACTACTGAGATCAGGAGGAATCGTCTCTATGATAATTAAGCTCTTTTAGGGAAGAAACATATTCTAATACATATCTTGAAGTGGAAGCTGAGTCGGGGCAGACTAACATTTCTCACACTATATAGTTTATAGATGATTTTATCTCATATTTCATAATATTAGTTGTGTTTTGCTGTTGTACTGTCATTAGTTTTGTCATGTCAGTTGTTTTGAGGCTCTGGCTCCGTCACGATCTCAGACAAACACCTCTGACTCGCCATAGAAAGCAGAATGAAGCTCCTGAAGGAGAGATGAAGATCTCCAACTACAAGCTCATATGAGGAGATACTGAGTCTGAATCAACTTCATCTGAAGACTTCATGAACTCATTTAACATAATTATCTGTGAGTCTCGTCATTCTCTCTGACTTCAGCACAAAACTCATCTTTTCTATTAGTAAATATCTCCTGTAACCATAGCGACAGTGACTAAAGTAAATTTCAAAGATGGAGACGCCAATAACACTGGAAAGTCACAATTTACATAATGTTTAAAAAATATCCTGATAAAACTGTGCAACACACACAAGACATCTGAAGACAATCATGACTAAAAGTGAATTGCTTATAAGAACAGATGTGGCTGATACAGAAGATCATAAGTGTTGAAATATGGATTTTAAATGATCATTAAACAGACGTGAATATGAAGACTCACCTGATACAGTCAGTGTAACAGCATCACTGAAGTCTGTGTGTGAGTATGATCTCTCTCCTCTACAACTGTATTTACCACTGCGAGACACATCAGCTGTGAAACTGAACTCTGCTGTTGTTGTATATGTATAGACAGTGTCTCCATTTCTAATCCAGCTGTATCTCTGAATGTCTCCTCCTCCCTGTATGTCACATGTGAGAGTGACTGTCTCTCTTATGAACACACGCTGATCTGGCTTCACCGTCACTACAGGTTTCACTGTATTAATACACATATGAGTAAATATTGATTAAAACAGCATCACAGTCTCATGATCACTATTATAATAATAATAAACTTTATTTTTTATAGTCCCTTTAAAAGCTGCATTTTTACACATTTACAATAATATTACATTTACACAAAAATAAGAAAAGATAAAAGAGAAATACAACAATATAAAAGAAAAGCAAAAGAGAAGTGCATTCAAATATACAATACAAATATAAAATGTTATCAAAAGAGTTCCATAAGAAAATGGTATAGAAAAAAATAGTTAAAGTAATCAAATAAATCAAATAAAAGTTAGGCTAAAAAAGTATGTTTTGAGGAAAGCTTTAAAAACACTTATTCCGCTTGCCTAATCTCAGAGGGCAGAGAGCTCCATAGTTTTGGAGAAAGCCCTATCGCCCATAGATCTTAAACGAGTTGGCGGGACAGTTAAAAGACCAGTTTCGGAGGAGCAGAGATCACGCGCTGGGATGTATGGGATTAAAAGTTCTGACAAATATTGAGGAGCCAGGCCATGCAAAGCCTTAAGTAAGCATGGCAATTTTAGAATCAACACGAAACCTGACAGGGAGCCAGTGTAAGGATTACAAAATAGGAGTGATGTGATCCCTCCTGGTCCTAGTGAGGATTCTGGTGGCAGAATTTTGAACAAACTAAATTAGAGCCATCCACATTTAAAGTTTAAAGACCCAGCTTTACGCAGCTGGTGGGGTGAACCAATAAGTATAACCTCAGTCTTGTCACTGTTTAGATTTTTTTTTTTTTATCTCAGAAATACATTGAGACAGAAAGGCAACAGCCACATTATCATCAGGTTTTGAATGTATGTAAATCTGAGTATCATCTGCGTGAAACTGAAAGTTAAGACCAAGTGATCTTAAAAGTTGACCGAGTGGAAAAATGTAGATGCAAAAGAGTAAAGGACCCAAAATTGATCCTCGAGAAACACAAGATTTCACCACACCAACCTCAGACCTGCATTCATCCATACCCTTACGAAAAAGAAGTTTATTCAAGTGTGCTATTAGTATACTTCTTTTAAACTAAAAAATAAGTATACTTTCAGTCTACTTTTTATACTTCTCAGAAATATACTTTATGTAATTCTCAGAAATAAACTTCAAATTCCACTTAAGTATACTTGACTTATACTGACAGAAAAGTGTAAGTATATTTGGCCTGCACTTGTTGATCGAGATATACTTAAAAGTATAATTAAGTATTCTAAGTATTCTTGGCTTGTACTTGTGTTTACTATTTTGATTGAGCAGCTTATTAAATACTTTTTTAAAATTATAATATTACACACCGTCTTATAAACTAACATGTTCAGCTTTATATAGTAACAAACTTTCGGGTGGAATAGCTTATAGAGTAAATAAAATAAGCATGGAAAATAAGTTTATTCAATTGTTCTATTAGTATACTTCTTTTAAACTAAAAAGAAGAAAGCATACTTTCAGTCTACATTTTATATACTTCTCAAAAATATACTTAATTACACTTAAGTGTACTTGACTTATACTGAGAGAAAAGTCCAAGTATATTTGGTACTTGTACTAAATCTTTTGATCGAGATATACTTAATTTAATTAATCAAAGTATACTTGGCTTGTAGTTGTGTTAACTCTTTTGATCGAGTAGCCTATTAAATATACTTTTTTTACATAATTTTTCATATACAGTCTTATGAAACGTTGTTTGAAAATATTGATTAAAATATTGATATAAAACAGATATGTTTCTAATTCTGCGTATCTGAATTTTTGTGTAGGCTAGTCCACTGGTGTACATAGGAATTTACTTTAATTCAACTTTTCCCCACCATTGACTGAATTTTCCAGCTATCCGTGTTTTCACTGTTATACGGTAGGGGGTGCTATATGACATCTTCTAGTACAGAATCTCCGGATCAAAACACAGGAGAAGAAGAAGCTGAAACAAGTGATCAGTGCTCACTCAAATGTAAAATAATGTGATCATCAAACATTAAACAGCTTGTAAATCAAAACTGCTTAATGTTTCCAAATGAAATGAAACGTAGGCCTAATCCATGAAGGGAGAACGACTGAAGCTGTGTGGGTGTCGGACTCGATCTACTCCACCTGTGTTGATCATCGTTTTGAATCTGATCTTTGACAAAAGTGTGATTTTCTCAACTATTTTGTTTAAAATGTTGCCTTTCTTTATGAAACTTACCGACATTCAAGTGTTGATAAAAAAGGATGCATGAAGCTAATAAATGTTTTTAAAATGAAAGTAGAATTAAAGGTATTTTTCAAGTATAAAAAATAAGTCAAGTCAAAAAATATAAAAATAACATTTGAACATAGTAGTATAGGCCTACTGCAACTGCAAAAAAATATATATAAATAGTAAACTATAAGTATAATGTTAAGTTCACTTAAAGAAAACTTGTAGTATTCGTGCGGTATAAAACTACTAAACTAGTAGTTTACTGAGAGTACACTAAAAGAGCAAAAATAATATATAAATGGTAAACTATAAGTATGATGTTAAGTTCACTTAAAGAAAACTTGTAGTATAAAACTACTAAACTAGTAGTTTACTGAGAGTATACTTCAAAGTTGCTACAAGTTTTAAAATAGTAAACATACCCATAAGTTCACTAGCAGTACAAATGAGAAACATAATTATGAACTAGTTGTGCACTTAAAGTTTACTACTGTTACACTTATAGTACACTTAAACATATACTTTTATATACTTCAAGTGGGCCAATTTAGTCCCAAGCGGTATTAAAATAGTACACTTACAAGTTTACTACTAGTACATATATTGACATTAGTATACTTACTACATAAAGTATACTTAAAAATATACTCGAACATTACTCAAGTATACTTCATAAAATAAACTTGAAGTATACTTTTTTTTTGTAAGGGTAGCAACAAACTGCTTTCGATCTGAAAGGTTTGACTTAAACCAGTTTAGTGCAGTATCAGAAACACCAAAGACAGTTTCCAAGCGGTTGATTAAAAGAGTGATCTACTGTGTAAAAAGCGGCACTGAGATCAAGAAGGATCAAAATCCAGACAGACAGAATCCAATCCAATTAACAAATCATTCAGTGTTGTGGAATTGATGGAAATCAGATTGAAAGGGCTCAAAAAGATTGTTTAAGATGAGAGTGCAATAGAGAAGCAACAATTCACTCTAAAGGTATAGCAGGGGAAGGAATTGGAAATGGGAATGAGAATGAAGTTATTAAGATTATCAAAGTCTGTGTTAGCTCTTTTAGGTGTTACAGCAGCTAGTTTAAATGCTGCTGGCACAACACCAGAGCACAGGGAGTCATTTATAATCCTCAAAACAACAGGACATAAAGAGGCAAAACATGACTGAAACAGACAAGTCGGTAAAGGATCAACAATGGAAGTGGCAACTTTCATTTGTAAAACCTCATTGCTAAGAGAATGAACATATAGAGAAATTTGAGAGAGAGATACCAGGTTTTGTAGCCTGACTACGTCAGACTTCCTACTTCCGCTCAATTTCATTTCGCTTCTGTAGTCAGTCTGAGATAGCAGCCTATCTTTCAGTTTTCCAGCGGCCTTCGGACGGCCGGGCCAATCAACGAACAGAGGGCGGGCTGAGAGCTGTGACGTAGATGCTGATTGTACCGTGGATGCGTAGATTTACTTCACATAATCTGCAAAAGTCGTTCACAGCCATGTTTACTCCGGTATTTCGCTCGATGGTTTTGTTTTCGCATCATACATGTGTTTACAGTGGAAGTTAGATGCGGCTGAGCATGCGCATAACACACGCCATAACCAAACGTCATGTGATTGGCTTACGGGTAACCAATGATTTTAAACTTCAGACAAGCGCCCCCCGCGAGAAAGAAAACGTACTCGGTTACCTAACGTAACCTCTGTTCTCTCTAGAGAGGGAACGAGTATTGCGTAAGTTTAGCTTACGCTACGGGAACTCCCTTGTCAACGCCGTGCGCGCCCAGCATCCACTGAATGAGTCCCAGGGAAAGCCCGGGGAACACGATGGGTGGGAGCCGGGCGGCCAATAGAATGGCTAACGCAGTACATAAGCACACATAAGGGCGCTCAGAGCGGTGCGGCCGGTCTGACTGACGAACCCTTGTAAGTGAAGCTCAACCAGGAGAGCTAAATCACACAGCAGTAGCCTGCGCACAGAAGTGGGCCGGCTACGCGAGACTTAGACTGATAAAAGTTTGGCCTGCAGGGCGGGAACTTCCAGATTGTAAAATCTAACAAATGTAGAGGGGGCGGCCCAGCCCGCCGCTGTACAAATGTCATGAATGGAAATTCCGCTAGACCAAGCCCACGATGAGGCCATGCCTCTGGTGGAGTGGGCTCTGATGCCCAACGGGCACTGCAGGTTTTTAGACGCATAAGCAGCTGCAATAGCGTCCACTATCCATCTGGACAGGCTGTGTTTCGAGGCGGCGAGACCCTTGGTGCGCCCACCAAACGAAACGAAAAGCTGCTCCGAGCGCCTGACAGCGGCGGAGCGCGCAATATAATTCCTCAGCGCTCTGACAGGGCAAAGGAGTTTACTGTCGATCTCGCTGCCGGATGCCGGCAAGGCCGAGAGAGAAATGACCTGTGCTCTGAACGGTGTGCCCAAAGTTTTGGGGACATAACCGTGCCTCGGTTTGAGAATGACTTTAGAGTCATTAGGTCCGAACTCGAGGCATGCAGCGTTAACTGATAACGCATGAAGGTCACCCACACGTTTAACTGAAGACAGAGCTATCAGAAAAACGGTCTTGAGCGTGAGGTATTTCATATCCACAGTTTCCATGGGTTCAAAGGGATGCGCTTTCATGGCCTCTAAGACCAGGGAAAGATCCCAAATAGGAACCGTAGGGGGTCGCGGGGGGTTCAATCTCCTAGCTCCCCTAAGGAAGCGGATGATGAACTCGTTCCTCCCTAGTGCGCGGCCCAGCGCCGAGTCGGCGAAAGCTAAGATGGCCGCAACATACACTTTGAGCGTGGAGGGAGACCTGCCCATGTCCAGCAGCTCTTGGAGGAAACAAAGCACCTGCGATACCCCACATGTTAGTGGATCCAGCCCTTTGGCGGTGCACCATTTGCTAAACACAGACCATTTAGACGTGTAGAGGGAGCTCTAGACTGTGTGATCGTGTTCACAACCCCTATTGGCAAGTCAACGGGTAACCGTTGATAATCCACGCATGCAGAGACCAGCGCTCTGGATGAGGATGCAAGATTGAGCCGCGGGCTTGAGAGAGAAGGTCTCTTCTTGCCGGTAACGGCCAGGGGGTTGTGTCTGTCAGCCGTATTAGATCCGGGAACCACGTCTGATTCTCCCAATACGGGGCTATGAGGAGCACCGTGTGGCGCGCTTCCCTGATTCTCTCGATGACCTGCGGCAGCAGGGAGACCGGGGGAAAAGCGTATAGCGGGCCGCTGGGCCAGGTCTGGGCCAGCGCGTCCTCGCTCTTTGAAAAGAACCTTGGGCAGTGCGCGTTGTCTTTTGACGCAAAGAGGTCGACTTTCGCTCTGCCGAAACGGAGCCACAGTGACTGGACTGTTTGGGGATGCAAAGACCACTCCCCCGGAGGAACATTGTCCCTGGACAGTCTGTCTGGACCTTCGTTCAGGCGACCCGGCACATGCGCGGCTCTCAGCGAGCGCAGTGAGTGCTGAGCCCACACAAGGAGGCGTTCCGCCAGGGTGCAGAGCGTTTTGGATCTGACACCACCTTGGCGGTTCACATAGGCCACCACTGACGTGTTTGTCCGTGCGGACTAGTACACGGTGGCCCTGTAAGTATGGGAGGAAGTGCTTGAGCGCGTTCTCGACCGCCAGCATCTCTAGACAGTTTATATGAAGGCGACACTCCTGGTCTGACCAGAGGCCATAGACCGGTCTGCCCTCGAAGAGCGCTCCCCAACCTCGGTTGGACGCGTCTGTCGAGATAACTTCCGGTGTGAGACAACTCCCATCGTCACTCCTGTGTGATACCATTCGGCTGCCAGCCAGGGCTGGAGGGCTGAGACACAGCCCTGATTCACCCTGACTCGTAAGCTGCCGGCCGTCCGTTGAAGCGGGTGCATGCGCAGTAAGCCCAGCTGAAGCACTGCTGCAGCTGAGGCCATATGCCCCAGGATTCGCTGGAATGTTCTCAGCGGAGTCTGGCTGCCCATCTGGAAAGACGCGGCGAAATGTCGAATGCGGCGCGCGCGCTGCTCCGACAATCTGGCCGTCATAGCCACCGAGTCCAGTTCTATTCCGAGAAACGAAATTGACTGGCGGTGCAGTAATGAGCTCTTGGTCCAGTTGACCGAGAGACCCAAGTTTTCCAAATGGCTGAGAAGCGCTGTCCTGTGAGACAAAAGCTCTGTCTCTGACTGCGCTAGAATTAGCCAGTCGTCCAGATAGTTCAGTATCCGCATTCCCTGTCTTCTCAGGGGAGCGAGAGCCGTGTCCATGCATTTCGTGCCAAAGATAGACCGAACGGCAGGACGGTGTACTGATATACCCGACCGTCGAAGGCGAATCTCAAGAATGGCCTGTGACGGGGGGTTATCTGGATCTGAAAATATGCATCCTTCAGATCGAGAGAGATAAACCAGTCTCCCGGGCGAATCTGCGCGAGGATTTGTCTGGTTGTAATCATTTTGAACGGCCGTCTCATGAGGGCTTTGTTCAGATGTCTCAGATCTAAAATAGGTCTTAACGCTCCGTCCTTCTTGGGTACGAGGAAGTAATGGCTGTAAAAGCCCGACTCGCTCAGAGAAGGATGAACCTGTTCTATAGCCCCTTTGCGCAGCAGCTATTTCTGCTTGAAGCAGGTGCGCTGCTTCTAAACTCACTTTCGTCTCCGTCTGCGCCAGAAGCGCGGGGGGTGACGAGCGAATTGAAGCGAATAGCCGTGTTTTATAGTATTCAGCGCCCATTCTGACGCGCCCTGAATAGCTTCCCATGCTTTGCACGCATAGCTAGGGGTCGAATGGTCTCTAGGTTCAGATCGCCGCGCTGCGCGGGATGGGGAACCTGTATCAGAGAGGATGGGGCGGCGCACGCGCCGCCGGTGCTCGAACGCGGGGGCTGGTAAACAGTGCTGGCCGGCTGTACAGCGTACGGTAGCTCGGTCCCTAAGGATGGAGCGCGTTTCGCTGTCAAACACCCCTGGCGCGAGAGCGGTGTGGGGGTTATTGTGTCTAAAAGTGAGTGCGCGCGCTCGTGAGCGGGCGCAGAGTTTACGCTTATAACACGGCCAGTGTTTGGGAGCTTTAGAGGGTCTGTAACCCGAGGTAACTGAATGGCAGAGCGAGCAGCGGGTAGGTGTGAGCACAGAGTTGTGGGCACATTTACTACACTTAGTACTCGAGCGGCGTGTGTCGGCTTTATGAGAGTGCGCTCTGAGCGCGTTACCATGGGGACCGTGTTTGTGTGTAGTGGTAAACACATGGGAGTGGGCACATTTTCTACACTTATGACACCTTCGGCCAGAGCCGGAATGTTTGTGAGCTTTAGAGGATCTGCAACCCGGGGTAACTGAGTGGCAGAGCGAGCAGCGGGTAGGTGTGAGCACAGAGTTGTGGGCACATTTACTACACTTAGTACTCAAGCGGCGTGTGTCCGCTTTATGAGAGTGCGCTCTGTGAGCGTTACCGGGGAGACCGTGTTTGTGTGTAGCAGTGAGCACGTGGGAGTGGGCACATTTTCTACACTTATAACACTATAGGCGTTATAGGAAACTGATAGAGCAAAATGCTTTAATGGCTCATATGTTTAGACGCTCATAAATACTCAAGCACCATCCTGTGAGCGGGAGGGTGCGAGATGCGGGTTTGCTTTCTTTATGTAAGAAAGCTGGCCGCGAGCTCGGAGACGCCAGCAGAAAAAATTATTTATCTGCCGCCAGAGCCGGATTCGAACACGGGTCTCCCGCACGGAAGCCTAATGTTCTGCCACTGAGCCACAGGGGCACACATAAGCTTTTTGTTAGTGCGAGCATACGACTGAGCGTCATGTTTCGTTTCGGCGTCTGTTTGCAGGCGCGCGTGTATTAAAACAGGCTCGTTTACTGCAGTATTAGTATTTCCAGCCGCCTGAACTTAGAGGGGACTGAGAAATATGCGAGGATTGGAGGTAGTCCGGCCTAGGCGGGACGAAAACACTCACTCTTCCTCTTTTCGCCGGTGCTCGTAACGTCCGCTCTGATATCCCTTGAGACCGGCGCAGTTGCGCGGCTCGAACAAAGGGAGAGAGAGCGGGAAGATGTCATCATGTGCTGTGACATCGTTTGTTTGCAGGCGTGCGTGAATAAAAACAGGCTCGTTTACTGCAATATAGATATTTCTAGTCGCCTGAGCTTAGGAGGGGACTGAGAAATGTGTGAGAAACGGAGGTGGCCGGTGAGTGATGCGCGCGACCGAGACGCGGGGTAGCTTTCTTATAACGTAAAGGAAGCCAGCCCGTGACCGTCTACTTCTGACATCCCTTGTGAGCGGCGCGTTTGCGCGGCTCGAAAAGAGGGGGAGAGCGCAGGAAGGGGCGTGCGTCATCCGGGGGGTAGCTTTCTTGTAACGTAAAGGAAGCTAAAGCCCGAGACCGTCCGTTTCTGACATCCCTTGTGAGCGGCGCCGTTTGCGCGGCTTGACAGAGCGGAGTAAGCAGCTGTCTATGATAGCAGCGCTGTCTGCTTCATCCCCTGAGGCGACGGCAGTGCGGGCGAAGCCGGCCGCTGCGCGTCGGGAGGTGGGGGGGAGAAGGAGATAGCGAGGCTCGCGGGAGGGGCTCCGGCGAGCGCTCAGCTGCTGCATCCGCGGACGGAGAGACAGCAGAAGCGTCGAACGTGGCGAGTCGAGCCCGCAGGGTAGACATCGGCAGTTCTTCGCAGAGTTTGCAGCCGCCCGAAGTAAGGGCGAGGGCTGCGCGGTCACGACCCAGGCAGAGAGCGCAGATCACAGGCGGTCCCTGTCGCTGAGCGGGGCTCTGGATGAGCCACAGGAATTGCGAGGCGTTTTGCAACAAACGCCTCGCGCTCTTAGATGCAGTGTGTCGTGGAGGCGAACACACAAACACACACAACACAGAGCAGAAAAGGATATAATTCGCCGGATAACGGAGCAGGCAGGGAAGGCTGAAGGCGGCGAAGACGGCCGGCTTCCTCAGGCTGATATCCTCGGCTTGCTGGTCGCCTGTTTCAACGGCGGCTTCCTCAGAGTCCAGCGATGCAGAGAGCTTCGCTGAAGAGACAAAAATCAGAGAAAGCAGCCTCTGAGCCTTCTTTTATACGCTAAGCCACGCCCCTCTGACGGGCCGTGACGCGTGAGCGCGCCCAGCGCGCTCATTGGGCGTGACGTCACGCCAACGACTCAGCGATAGGCTGCTGCAGTTGCCGCAGGGCAGCCAATGAGCACGCTAGTATGCCCGCTCTAGGTCTGCTTGCTGCTGCACTGCGTTGACAAAATTGTAAAATTAAGGATAATTTTTGGCTTCATATCTCGAGAAAAGATGACTTTACCCGTAGCGTAAGCTAAACTTACGCAATACGAGAGAACCTCTCGTAAGAGAGCACTTTTCAATTGTGCCATGCCAGACTCTGTCTACAAAGCAAAGCGAAGTAGCAGAGTTTGGTATTACCAGGCTACAGGTTTTGGGCTTTGAGCTAATCATGATGTGAAACACCTGCAGAGAATGGTAAAAGGTGATGGATCTCTGACTTCAGCCTTTTTGCTGTTATTTTGGGTTTCTGCTTTATTTATTTATTATTTGTTTGCTCCATGTGTTAGCTTAAGTTTGGGTAGTTTGCAGGCCTGTATTTTGGAGCGTATATCTTGTGTTAATTATGTAACTTATTCTTTATTTATGTTGATTTTCTGAACGGAATGTTTTCCGTAGTGGTGTTTATTTTGTTATGTTTGATCAAATAAATATTTTTAATTCGCTTTTGTTCTCGCTGCCTCCCTCATTTGTTGCGGCCGTGACAACTGTGTAGCGTCTGGACCAATCGGACACACACAAATTATTCATTTATTTAATGAATAATCCAGCAAACTCACTGTGAAACCTTCACCAAAAACTAACATCCCAAATGAGGCTAACACACTGGCAGGACGGTGTCTTGTTACAGGGAACACAGAGAGCTTTTACGATCAGATAAGGTTTTATGGGTGTTAAAGAATGTGGCCAGATGCAAGAGGAAGACCATGGAAAGACAGAAACAATCTGCTAAACAGACTCTCCTGCATTCATTTATTGAAGAATTGACTAACATGAAATTAACATGCATTCCAGAACATTTTGAGAATGAGTTACTGTTATGTGTTTTGTCTTTTAATAATTCTGTTGATACTATGATCTCTTTGACACTATGTAGTTATTACAGGACCAACGGTCAATGTAACCCACTTATACCATGTTTGGTCTCGATAAATTGGTACTCTGAAGATCGAAATGATTGTGTACAGGATATGCCAATAGCTGTGCAACATATTAGTATTACAAGGATCTTTCGTAGTTGTGTCATCAAACACCAATTCAGCAGGCCAGCCCGAATGAGCACTCTTAAGACAAAGGCTTGTAAATCCTGGTGACAGAGGAAACTCCCGCCAGAAATTCTACCCTTCTCATTGGGTGAACCAGCCTGCATAGGGCTGTCCTTTGTCAAGCTTTAAAAGGGCCTTTTCACTAGATCAGCCCACCTTTTTGTTTTTGTGCTGCTGGCCTCCACTGTACTCCTCGCGTTGGGGGCCCCTCCCCCACCACTGGGGCCCATGGCCCTGGATCCAGCAGGCCAGAACACTGCCTGCCATGCTTTCACGCTCCCCAGAGGGAGATAGACTGCCTTTTCTTCAATCCAGAAAAACTGCAACTTTACCATCATTGAATTGGCAACGATCAACTCCTGGCCTTCCTGGCACTTCAGGAGGCCGCACCAGCCAGCGTGCACTCAGTAGGCCAGGACAGCAGGCTTCGACTCACCACAGCCATGTGCTCGAAGCCACCATGCAAGCTCCGACCCACAACAGCTTTGGAACCACAAGATGGCAACTTGGACCATGACTTTTGACCCTCACGGACCCACCAACGGACTCATTTTTCAACCACTTCAAGAATTGTCCACGATTTGCAACTGACCATGCAAGTATTTAATGAGGTGCTATGAAATAAGCTGATGGTTTCTTATCATACTAAAATAGATCTTGCTCCATAGTTCTATTTCCTGTTTCCGGTTCCTTAACACTCACCACTTGACCTATGCATGTATGTATGGATGAATGAATGTATGTATGTTTGTTTGTTTGTTTTGCTTAGTTTAGTTATGTTTGTGATTTAGTTAATAAAACTTGTGCATAATTATGAATTTGGTTTCTGATCCTCTGTTTGCATACAAAGTCCCTTTTACGATTTTGATCTTGTTACATGCTCTAAATTGCTGTACATGATAAGGAATAATTAATTTTCAGCGACCATGAAGATACATTTTCCTTAGAATAAATGAATAATCAAAGAGTTCGTTGGAACTGAATAATTTATTGTAATATTAATTTGGCTTACCTCAAAGTTAATATAATTAACTGACCCAAATATTAATAATTAATCATAATTAATACTTATGGATTATTATTAATATTTCCCGTTTGAGCTAATATCGTTACAACTGTAACAGCAGAATGAGTAAGAGGACAATGATGTTCAACTCACCCTTCACTGAGAGATAAAGAGAGCTTGATGTTGATGAGTTTGGTCTTCTATCTCTCTGTCCTTTACACCCGTACTGACCCTGATCAGACTCAGTAGCTCCTCTGATAGTGAGAGTGTCTGTGTTTACAGTGTAATGATCAGACGTCTGTAACATTACACTGTCTTTATACCACTCATATCTCCAGTTACTGTAAGAGTTTATCACACACTTCAGATTGACTGTTTCTCCAGTGAATACAGGACTGTCCGGTGTCACTGTAGATGTGGGTGAATCTGAGAAGAAAGACAGAAACACAAACTGACTCAAACATCTCTTTCAGTGCAAAGTAAAATAATTACATTTTGTAAATGTTTTCAGGACGTTGAAGATCTCAGTTATAAAGTTTTATATTGTAAGAGCCACATGGGGATTAGTTCATCTGAAATAATAATTTAGTAAAAATAATAAGAAAATATTTCATGAAAATTCATAAGAAATGTTTTAGTTTAAAATGCATATTTAGTAATGTTTAGATCTGATTATATTTAATTATTTTGAGCTTCCAATCAGATCGCACTACGTCATAACACAAGCGATTGGATGTATTTAGTTTCAGTTTGAAGTTAGAGACGTTGGAAGCAACACAGTTTTTTGACCGTGCGTACCATGTCTATGTAACAGTTTTGTTTTATGCTTTTGAAGTAAACATTTAAAAAGAAGATCGTGGTTTGCTCGTGTTTCAAATACTGGTTACAATTTGACTGACTTCAAAAGGTGGTACAGAAGAATTAGACGCAAATAGGTGCCACTGCCATTACATAGTCAAAAAACTCGCTAATACGAAACGGCGCTGGATTACCTGGATAACGAGGAGGACGTGGCTAGCTTGTTGTCGAGGATGCAGCGGATCGGACTTTAGCGCTGCAAACAAGACACAGAACCGGGTCAGTTTGCTCAAGAGACCCGCAACGGATCTACATGCACCAATCGGCAGCTAACGGTTGGTCGACCTGTCAGTTAACAGAGAAGTGACGCTGCGCGCTGAAGTGAGGACTTTTTTCTTCAAAAGACGCGATACGGACGCACGAAGTTAATGAGTGAGTTTGCTCTGATTCAGTCAATGTGGAGTTATGGCGATCTTTAAGAAGTTGTTTTGCACTCGGTTTATCTAGAGCCATATCTTTTAAGAAAGTGTTCGAAACGTTTGCATACAACTAAAGCATTAACTCTGCAATTTGTAAGATGGCTGAGGAAGATGAACAAAGATGTATTGAGGATACAATGAAAAAGGGAAGGTCACATAAGCTGACAGAGAAGGCATTAGAAGAGAGATTGCAGAGGTGCATTGCACTGAGAAGAAGAACATTAGGAACTCTGACAAGCAAAAAAAAGGAGTTAGAATCAATGATGAGTGATGCTCAAAATTTACAAAGGGTGAAAAACATGATGGAAAATGATTTTGCAACATCACTAAATGAGTTTAACCGTCTCAACAACGAAGTTGCAAATCTTTTGACTGAAGATGAAAAAACAGCTGATCAAGAGATCTGGTTTGAACCTAAAATGGCAGTAATTAGAGGATTTATGAAAACTACAAAAAATTGGATTGCAGCTGAGCATGAACCCATACTGCCAGTGGAAAAGGTGCTGCAAGAAGAAAATGTGGTTGATTATCTTCAAGAAACTGTTAAACCAAATGACAGTGTTTCACAAGTGGGGGTCAGTGATGTCACACATGACAGCACACGTGGATCACAAGTCAGTCGCACCTCAGCTGTGTCACGAGTATCATCAGCAAGAGCTAGACAGGAGGCAGAACATGCAGCCCTCCTCGAACGTGCTGCAGCACTAAAGAAAATGCAACAGCTTGAGTTTGAAGCAGCTAAAATCAAAGCTGAAAAAGAAGAGTTAAAGCTGGAAACTGCGTTAGCTGAGAGTAAAGCAAAATTAAGGGTGCTTAAAGAATATGAAAGATCTGAAGATGGTTTAAGTAGTTATTCGGCAGTACAAAAGCCACAAGGTGGACACGTGAGGGAAAGAACTAGCATTTTGCTTCCACAGCAAGCTAATACGAACAGTCATGTTCAACCACAAACACAGCACTCCCGAATACATCAATCTCAACCGGTCTTCAATTATGTGTCTAATGCTCAATCTAACAGAGGTGATGACATAATAACGGTTATGCAAAAACAGAATGTAATCACTGAGCTACTAGTAAAACAACAGCAGCTATCTCATCTACCAACCAAGGACATTCCTGTGTTCAAGGGTGATGCGTTACAATACAAATCTTTCATGAGAGCGTTTGAGCACGCAATAGAGCAGAAAACCAGCAACGATCAAGACAAATTGTACTTCTTGGAACAATTTACAGCCGGTGAACCTCAAGAGCTTGTTCGCAGCTGTGCTCATATGATGCCAAACAAAGGCTACTGCGAGGCGAAGCGACTACTTCATAAGCACTATGGGGATGAATTACGGATTGCCAGTGCGTACATTGACAAAGCACTCAAATGGCCTCAAGTGAAATCTGATGATGGGAAAGCATTGAGCGCTTACGCAATGTTTTTGATTGGATGTCGCAATACTATGGAAGACATCGAATTCTTAGAGGAGATGGATAACCCAACCAACTTACGGACAGTGGTGTCCAAGTTACCATATAAACTGAAAGAACGTTGGCGTGCTGAAGCTTATGACATAAAAGAGCGAAGAGGCAGAAGAGCAAGGTTTGCTGATTTGGTGAGTTACATAGACCGCCAAGCTAGAATAGCGATGGATCCCCTCTTTGGAAATATCTCAGACAGCCGTCCAATCTCAAGTGGAAAGATTGACCAAAAAGAAAAGCATCATGGAAAAAGAGAGGTTCGTGGAAGCAGTTTCGCAACAAATGTTTTCACCGAAAGCAAAGGGCCTCAAGAAACGCATGTTAAGCCAACAAATTCAGTTAAAACTGTGAGTGCCTTTGAGAAGCCGTGTTTGTACTGCCAGCAATCACATACCCTTGCCTCATGCAGCAAAATCAAACACCAACCACATAAGGAGCGTGTGGATTTCTTAAAGCTGAAGGGTTTGTGTTTTGGATGCTTAGTTCCGGGTCATCTTAGCAAATTCTGCAAAAGAAGAATTGAGTGTAAAGAGTGTGCTTTAAAGCATCCAGACATTCTGCACATAATAAAGGAAGAAGGTTCTGTCTCACCTGAAAAGAAAGATGGTCGTCATGGAAGTGAAGTATCTTGTGCTCAAGTTTCTATTTTGCAAGAGTCCTGTAGCCTCACGGGGGCCGGAGAAGCAGAATGTGTGCTGTCAATAGTACCGGTGAAGATAAAATCGAAAAGGAGTGACAAGTGTGTTGAAACATACGCCTTTCTGGACCCGGGAAGCACAGCAACATTCTGCACAGAAGACCTGCAAAGGAAACTAAACATTAAAGGGAAACCGACACGAATACTTCTTAGCACCATGGGTCAAGACAAACCTGGAGAACAGAAGTTCATGAACAGTTTCATCATATCAGACCTGGAAGTGTGTGGGCTGGAGGACACCAAATTCATTGATCTACCTAAGGTGTTTACTCATAGCAACATACCTGTTCACGCCGAGAACATACCTAAAAGGTCAGATATCCAGAAGTGGCCTTATCTCAATGAAGTACGCTTGCCAGAGATAGAAGCTGATGTAGGCCTGCTTATTGGAGCTAACTGTTCAAGAGCAATGGAACCATGGCATGTTATTAATGCTGAGGATGGAGGTCCTTATGCTGTGAAGACTGCCATTGGCTGGGTTGTGAATGGGCCTGTAAGAAAGGAACTGAATGATGCAATGAATAAAACGCCTACTTTTTCAGTAAACAGAATTTCTGTGATGGAGATTGAGAAGCTGCTGATCCAACAGTATAACACTGATTTTCCAGAGCGTAACTATGATGACCGAGAGGAGATGTCTTGTGAAGACAAACAGTTTTTGCAGTCTGTGCAGAAAACCACAATTTTTGAGAACGGGCATTACAGCATTGGACTGCCATTAAGGAATGAGAAGCTCCAAATGCCAAATAACCGTTGTGTGGCAGAACAGCGCATAGCCAGTTTGCTTAGAAAGTTCAAGAAGAATCCTGAATTTTTTGAAGAGTACAAGAGCTTCATGGAGACCATCATTGAAAAAGGTTACGCTGTCCAAGTTCCAGTCCATCAGCTGAACCGTGACGACAACAGGCTGTTTTACATACCACATCATGGGGTGTATCACCCGAAGAAACAAAAGTTGCGGGTGGTCTTCGACTGCACAGCTTCATTTCAGGATAGGTCTCTGAATAGCGAACTGCTCCAAGGACCTGACTTGACCAACACGTTAGTTGGTGTGCTTTTAAGATTTCGTGAAGAGCCAGTAGCTATAATGGCGGACATCGAGTCGATGTTTTATCAGGTCAAGGTGCTGGAGCGTGACGCAGATCTACTCCGTTTTCTTTGGTGGCCCAACGGCAAGTTGAACGAGCCTGTGGAGGAATTCCGAATGACTGTGCACCTCTTCGGAGCCACTTCTTCACCAAGTGTTGCCTCATATGCACTAAAAAGAACTGCTGAAGATCACAAGGCTGATGTATCTTCAGAAGCTGTCCAGACAGTTCTGCGCAACTTCTACGTAGATGACTGTCTGAAGAGTGTAGCTAAAGAAGAAGATGCAGTGACCTTGGCTAAAGATCTTCGTACCCTGTGTGCCAGCGGAGGATTCACTCTAACCAAGTGGATGAGTAATAGCAGGAAGGTGTTAATGACAATCCCTGAAGTGCATAGAGCCAGCGAAGTGAAAGACCTGGACCTAAGACATGACGCTTTGCCAGTCGAGAGGACACTCGGTGTACAGTGGGACACAGAAACTGATATTTTCACTTACAGTATGAAGCTGCAAGACAAGCCGATGACCAGAAGAGGCATTTTATCAGTCGTGAATTCTATCTACGACCCCCTTGGCTTTCTGGCTCCGGTCATCTTGCCCGCTAAACTCCTGCTGAAAGATCTTTGTAAAGAACAATACGGATGGGACGAGAACATTGGCGGAAAACACGCTGAAGTTTGGAAAAGATGGATTGAAGATGTCAGTCATCTCTCTACCTTTCATGTGAGCAGGTGTTTGAAGCCTACAGATTTTGGATGCACTACAGCAGCACAGTTACATCATTTTTCAGACGCTTCTGAGTCTGCATACGGCACTGTGTCTTATCTGCTGCTAGAGAATAGCCAAGGTGAGAAGCATTGTGCATTCCTCATGGGGAAAGCAAGAGTGGCACCACTCAAACTTGTCACCATTCCCAGACTCGAGTTGACCGCAGCAGTTGTCGCTGTCAAAATAGACAAGATGTTACATCAAGAGCTTCAAGTTCCATTGCAACAATCAATTTTTTGGACAGACAGTACTACTGTGCTCAGATATATTGACAGTGAAACTGCTCGTTTCAAAACCTTCGTTGCGAACAGAATCTCGTTAATCCGAGAAGCAACCAAGCCATCACAATGGAAGTATGTCAGAACGACGGAAAATCCTGCAGATCAAGCCAGCAGGGGCCTGAAAGCTAAAAGTTTGACACAAGGAGGAACCTGGATCAATGGGCCGGAGTTCTTGCTGAATAATGAATGTGAATGGTCGGAACAGCCTGTGCGAATAAAGGAAAGCCTTCAAAATGATCCGGAAGTCAAGAATGGAGCTATAGTCAACATGATCAAAGTTGAAGAAAACATGGAACCAATTGACAAACTGATCAGCTATTACTCAGACTGGCATAAACTAAAAAGATCAGTGGCCTGGATTTTAAAGGTGAAGGAAAATCTGTGGAAACTGAAAGAGGAAAGAAAGGAAATATCAAGAAAGATCAGGGAAACTGAAAAAGACCCTGAAAAGGCAAGATCAAAATTAGAACAACAAATGAAGAAATTCAAAGCAACAGAAAAGAAATCACTTACTTTGGATGATCTAGATGTCGCAGAATCGGAAATAATCAAATTC
This sequence comes from Squalius cephalus, assembly GCF_949319135.1. Classification (NCBI taxonomy): domain Eukaryota; kingdom Metazoa; phylum Chordata; class Actinopteri; order Cypriniformes; family Leuciscidae; genus Squalius; species Squalius cephalus. The sequence continues at coordinate 7,083,271 of NC_137124.1, forward strand.
AGTCAAAGACAGCAGTTTGGAGAAGAAATCAAAGTACTGGAGAAAGGTAAACAGCTCAGTAGCAGCAGTCAGCTGTTTAGATTGGATCCGATTCTTCAAGATGGCACATTAAGGGTTGGCGGAAGACTCAACAAGTCTGCCATGCCAGAAAACGCTAAACATCCAGCAATTATTTCAAAGCACAGCAGAGTTGCTACATTGATTTTGAGAGATATACACCAAAGAACAGGACACTGCGGACGCAGTTATGTTTTGGCACAACTGAGATGCAGGTACTGGATCCCACAAGCCAATTCTGCTGTTCGAAAGATAATCAACAAATGTACAGTGTGCCGCAGGATTAATGGAAAGGTTGGTGAGCAAAAGATGGCAAATCTGCCTGAAGATAGGCTCTTGCCAGATAAGCCTCCTTTCACAAATACCGGTGTTGATTTCTTCGGGCCATTTGATGTCAAGCGGGGCCGGAGTACAGTCAAAAGGTACGGCGTGATGTTCACTTGTCTAACTCTCAGAGCGGTGCACATCGAAGTTGCAGATAGCCTTGACACAGACTCGTGCATTAATGCAATTCGTCGTTTTATGTGCAGGAGAGGTCAAGTTACCATCATGCGTTCTGACAACGGTACAAATTTTGTGGCCGCTGAAAGAGAGTTGAGAGAAGCCATTCAACGGCTGGATAATGACAAGATTGAAAAGGCCTTGCAACCAAAGGGAATAAAGTGGATATTCAATAGCCCGGCTGCTTCGCACCAAGGTGGGGTTTGGGAAAGACAAATTCGGACTGTGCGAAGAATCCTTAACTCCCTTCTGAAAGAGCAAGCAGTGAATGATGATTGTCTTCTGACAATAATGTGTGAGGTTGAAAACATCATCAACGGTAGGCCGCTTACAACTGTTTCAGATGATGTGAATGACGTAGAACCTCTAACACCCAATCATTTATTGCTGTTGAAATCTCAACCCAACATGCCTCCAGGGATTTTCAGCAAAGATGACATGTACACAAGAAAGAGATGGAAGCAAGTTCAATATCTTGTGGATTTATTTTGGACTAGATGGACGCGTGAATACCTTCCACTTCTTCAGGAACGCCAGAAATGGCTAAAGCCAAGAAGAAACTTCATGACAGGAGATGTTGTGTTACTAGTGGATAGTTCTTCCCCACGGAACTCCTGGCTCATGGGAAAGGTAGTTGAAACGTTGCCAGATTCCAATGGAACAGTACGAAGAGTCAAGATAAAGACCAAGACCAACACTCTGGAAAGGCCTGTAAACAAACTGTGCTTGTTGGAAGAGGCGATGTCTGAAGAGTGAAGAAAGAAGAAACAAGTTGATAGTTTATGGACATTTAGAAATTGTTTGGCTCTCAGTGTTTAAGTTTATAATTGCTTAGTCTTCCTGCCTAACCAATTAGGGGCCGGGTAATGTAAGAGCCACATGGGGATTAGTTCATCTGAAATAATAATTTAGTAAAAATAATAAGAAAATATTTCATGAAAATTCATAAGAAATGTTTTAGTTTAAAATGCATATTTAGTAATGTTTAGATCTGATTATATTTAATTATTTTGAGCTTCCAATCAGATCGCACTACGTCATAACACAAGCGATTGGATGTATTTAGTTTCAGTTTGAAGTTAGAGACGTTGGAAGCAACACAGTTTTTTGACCGTGCGTACCATGTCTATGTAACAGTTTTGTTTTATGCTTTTGAAGTAAACATTTAAAAAGAAGATCGTGGTTTGCTCGTGTTTCAAATACTGGTTACAATTTGACTGACTTCAAAAGGTGGTACAGAAGAATTAGACGCAAATAGGTGCCACTGCCATTACATATATATTTTAGGCTTTATAATTAAACATGCAATGTGACATGTGATAATGTTAAATAATACATTGTTGTATAATGTGTTCTGATGCATATTGGTGATAGTAGATAGAATACATACACAAAGCTGACAGGAATTCTGCGGAGGACCCAGATGCAGAATATGCAAGGGCTGTTATTTATTGACAACAAGTAACTGCACAAGATAGGTGAGGTAGGAATACAGTGCAAACAATAGGGCAGGACACACAACTGGAGAACAGGTAGGTTGAAGATGAGACAGCAAAGACGTGACAGCCAAAGATGGAGACAAGGCATGCGGCTCAGGGAATCAGAGGAATGAGAGTTGGAGATGAGACTAGATGTAGCACCAGACTCTGCCAGACCAGGAGAGTCAACGCCAGGGTGCAACAGTATGCGGGGCAGGAACCAACACCAGACAAGACTGAACAGGCCAAGACAACAAGTAATAAAAGCAAAATAAAACTGATAATGAGACTAGAGAAAAATAAAGAAACTAAATTCTGTAATTACAGGATCTAGCAAAATAAACAAAAGATCTAGAGATAAATAACTGAAACTTAAACTAAATTTAGCACTTACTGACAATAAGCAACAATGAATGCAGACAACACAAACCAGCAAAGACATGAGGGAAAGAGGCACAATATAAAGGGACCAGGGGCCCGTTCTTCGTACGTTGCTTAAAACATCCGAGATCAAATGAGACATCCAAGATGATATCATCGTGCTAATCATGATCCGGCTAATTGGATTCTTCGAACACACCTGTTGTTTATGATTAGTATCGCTGGATTGAGTTATCTGAGATAATTGCGCGTTCATGCGCTGGTTTGAAAGGGGATATGTATATCGATAGTAGAAACATTGATCAGCAACGCTATTGGCTGTTCAGCGTGGCCAAAGGGCGCGCTCAGTTTTTCTCCTCAGCAGAGCAAGAACTAATAGTCGAAGTTTATTCGGAATTTTAATGTTTAATCAAAACGCCAGGGAACACCTCAAAGTCTGCAAAAGCCAGGAGAGAGGGCTGGCAAAAAGTAGCAGACAATTTAAATCCGTTAGAAGTGGCCATGTTAGATGTTTTTTTATCACTTAATAGCCTATATTTTTGTATTTTAATAATTGCATAATTACTTTGTTCATTGTAATGTCAGAGTCACCACACTAGAACATGGGAACAAATAAAAGTGAAGTACAAAAATATTCTACATAATGGTAATTTTTAGTTATATTATAGTCTCTTTTATAAAAGGCACTGTTAAATAAATGGTGTTCTGTTTATAAAAGCAACCAAGAAAAAGGCTGAGAAAAAAAAGAAAAGATCTCAGTAGCCTACACTGTAAAATCATTTTTGCTGCATTAAATTATAAATTATAATAAATCTTGAGTAATGATGAATTGCTGACTTGTGAAAGTGAAAACTGATAAACTTATGTTGAAAAATGAAAAAATATTTTGCCATGAGTTATTGATCACATTTTTCCCGAGTGTAGTTCATTGTAATGACATTGTGTTTTCCTCTTTTGTGCACTTTTACATAATACACCAACACTTGTATCTGTTCCCAAGAAAGTGGTGGCTGAAATATGTGCAGTAAGTGGACATACTTTCTTTCCTTTGGAAAGTTAGAAAATAAGACTTTGTAATGTCCATTTGTTTCCATTGCACTGGACAGTGAATAAACCCTCTCAGATAACTGTCATATGGAGGAACTAGCCTACCTGCAAGTGCATAAACTTTACTTCATTTATACTTGTATGCTTTATGGCTGCAATATAAGTTGCAGGATTCCACATCTACAGAAAGGCCTACAGAAGAGTCTGCACAGACAGAGGAGACATAGGCCTACAGGTGGGCAGTGTATAGCCAACTTTTCCTTTTTATTTGTTGCATGAGGCATGTGTCTAATATCTCTTGTTGCAGGCACTTGACCACTGGCTTTTCTTTACAAAGAACAATTGAAATAAAACTCAAGGAACTAAGCATATTTGTCTTTTATTAAACATTTAATGAAAAGTGTTTTTTTTTTTTTGGGGCAATGTTGTGTAATATGGCACATGCAACAATGTCCCAGGCCCTGTCAGGTGTGCAACCCTCAGACTTTTCAGACACTGAAATCTTCCCTTTAGTTAGCCAAAGTTCATTTCATTGTGTGCCCTTGTCCTGGCTAGAGCTGCATTGTAACTGGTTTGGGTCAGGGAATGGGGTCATAAAACACCTGTCTGCAGGAACATGTCATAATCACCTATGAAAAAATGCAGTTCTGTTAGGATCAGCATAAGTGTATGTAATACAGTGAGCTTGATATTTAATTGTGGAACTTTCCTTACCACTTTCAAATAATGTGCATAAATGTGAATCTCTGAAAATTCTTAAAGGGGTCATATAATGGTACATGCACTTTTACAAGTTGATTGCACTGAAATGTCTGTTGGCAGTGCCTGTACACAACAATCCTATCATGATAAAAATCCATCCAGTGGTTTTGTTTTAATCTCCTTATATGTTTTCCCCTGTCTCAAATCAAGCCGTTCGATATTGTGACGTCACAATATCCAACGCCCCTCCCGCGATTGTTGAGTGACAGCAGTGTTTCAACACAAGACCCGCCCTGAGCGAGCTGTGACAGCTGTAGTCATAGTAGTCCGCCATTGTTGATGGCGTCTAAGCGATTGTGGTGTTCTGTTCTTAGATGTAATAAGGAACACAGCAGTCATTTGGATGTTCCTAAATCAGAGCCGTTGAAGATGCAGTGGCTGAGTTTTGTTTTTGAAGCGATATGCCCAAAGGATTGACGCGGGGATTCCCTCACGGGGATTCCCCACGATCGTCTGTGCTTTCATGTTTGCACGAATCATTTCACACCAGACAGCTTTACAAACGAGAAAAAACGGATCGGTACCAACGTGTTCCTGCTGAACCTCCAGAAGATGTGAGTGTAATGTTTTATTAACCTTTATATTAGTATTTATATTAATCTTTGCAAAATTTGCAAACCTTGCTGCACGCTTCATGATGAATGCGTCTAAGGTTTACACTCAGGTACATTACGGCATGTTTTCTATGTAGGACGTTCTCAATATAATTCATAATCCCACGTTTATAATGAACAACGCGTTATGGTTTTTGTGTTATTGTGTTAGAAACGGTATACGCACAGAACAGAGGGGCGGGGTGAGCAAAGCTCATTATCATTTAAAGACACATGCACTGAAACGGCGTGCTGAAAACAGAGCTGTTTTTGACCAGGTAAAATTAGTGTTTTCTTACAATACTAATGAGAATTTTTAATTAAAGTATATTACAAACTTTTAATTTAGACCCTAAAGAATCATATTAGCTTGTACAAAAATGGCATTATATGACCCCTTTAAGTCATGCACAGATCCTGGCCATTTTGCTTTCACTTTTGTGATATGGAAGATTTTAGTCAACTGCCTTTATTAATTTGATATAATATTACTAATCTGGAATATTAAGAATCACAATAGTAACTGGGCTGCACATTTACATTGTGAATCCCCTTTCTGTTCACATAATCCCCTTCATTGAGGCCTTGATGGCAGTCTATGGTCTAGCCCAGTGGTTCCCAATCCTGGTCCTGGGGACCCACAGCTCTGCATATTTTATATGTCTCCTTTATCTGACACACCCAGTTCAGTTCATAGAGCTCTTTCCTAACGAGATGATGATCTGAATCAGGTGTGTTAAATGAGGGAGACATACAAACTGTGCAGAGCTGTGGGTCCCCAGGACCAGGATTGGGAACCACTGGTCTAGCCTATAGTCTATGGTACCAATCACGTTAGTGAAGCCTGAGTGACATATACTGTAATCGGCATGGTCATGATTGCATGATCTTCATAAAAAATTATGATAGCCTAAAAAAAAACTGCTTTAAAAAAAAACTGCTTTACAACATTGGGTCTTAAGTGGCTTGGAAATGCCACAAAAAACCTAAAACTGTTTTTTAAACCTAAAAGCGCTAGGTAAACTCCGAATGACACGACAGACAGCACTTTCCATCAAGTTCTCCGCATCTCCAATAGTGTAAAGGAAAGAGCAACTCGCAAATACTCTTAAAGGGCAATGCAAACAGTTTGTGCTGTAGTTAAAGCCCGACTCCGACAAGTCGAAAATAAATGTGCGTTTCCAACAAATTAATAATGTAAACGACAATCTCACGAGTCACGAGAAAAAATATATAGGCTATCTCAGAAAGTGCACTATCGCGCTGTGCTGGACTTCCCGTATCAGCTCCGCTTATAAAGCCGCAGTCTAATCCTGTTAACATGAAATAAGCCTGATCCCGAGCAGGTTTAAGCTTACGGACCTGTTGCTATGACAACAAGTCCAGGATGAGCGTCGAAGAACCAAACAATCCAAGATCATGCCAAATCGCCAACAATCAAATCCAGCTAACTGAGTTAGCGCCGTACGAAGAACGGGCCCCAGAGCACATGAGGATCAGGTGAGCACAATTAGTAAAAACTACTGGATGAGGACTAAACAAGGGGACGTGGTAACAGGAAACAAGGAGGCGGGACAAGAGGAGCACATGGCAAACACAAACAAAGACAGAGCCATGTGCTCAAACAAAGACAAGACTGCCAGGGCAGAACCCTGACACAAAGCTGTATTAAGTTAGACAGTAGTTCAATCTGAACAGTCTCTTGATTGTATGTGTGATCATAGAATAAGTTTATGAGGACAATGAAGTTCAACTAACCCTTCACAGAGAGAGAAACAGAGATTTCTTTTGATGAAACCGATCTTCCATCTTTGTGTCCTTTACACCAGTACTGACCCTTATCAGACTTAGTAGCTTTAACAATACTGAGAGTGTCTCCGTTTACAGTGTAACGCTCAGACGTCTGTAACTTTACTCTGTCTTTATACCACTCATATCTCCAGTTACTGTAAGAGTTTATCACACACTTCAGATTGACTGTTTCTCCAGTGAATACAGGACTGTCTGGTGTCACAGTCACTGTAGATGTGGGGGAATCTGAGAAGAAACACAAAAACATACAAACTGACTCAAACAGCTCTTAATAAAAAATTATGAGGACGTTGAAGATCTGAATGAAGTTTTATTGCAGCAACAGTGACAAAGTGCATTAAAGCCCCTGCGGTCATCAGAGTCAGAATAAACCTGAATAATCCAGTGTTTCTCACACATAGACTAATTTGTGGCGGTGTGCCACAGAATCAACACCGGCCGCCACATATTGCGTTTCTTTAAATCATTAATTTTTTTACCGCTATTTAAAATACGCAGTGTATTCATTCAGCTGCATTTCCTTTCCCTGCTCTCCCTCCGTCTCTCTGTCACTCACACACACACTCACACACACACACACACACACACACACACACACAGCCCCCACCCCCCTGCACACCGTGTCTGTCTCCATGAAAACGAGATCATCCGAGATCAACAACTATTTTATATTCTGAATACAATGATGTCAGTGAGTTAATGTTGGAGTCCCGACCCGACCCTTAGCAAACAAGCGATTGCACCTTCTTTAGTAAGTTAACTAACGTTAGTCGCAATTTGCACTAAAATTCAGTTGGGTTGTCGAGGTCAAAACACTATATAAGCTGTGAATCAAATAAACTTATTATAAATAAGGTTATGTCATTTTTAGGGTGTTAAATATGTGGATTTTGTGAAGGTGTGAAGAATTTTTGATGCTTTTTTGCTTTTTGAAGTTTTATATTAAAGGGATCATAGCCTATAATGGTACATGCACTTTTACAAGCTGATTGTACTGAAATGTGTGTTGGCATTGCCTGAACACAACCATCATAAAATGATACAAATCCATCCAGTGTTTTTTTTTTTTAATCTCCTAATATGTTTGACCCCCTCTGAAATCAAGCCGTTCGATTTTGTGACGTCAATAAATCGACGCCCCTCCCACGATGGGTGATTGACAGCAGCTTCAACACAGACCCGCCCTTGCTCGTGAACGAGCTGTCTGTCTCATCATAGTTCACGCGTCCCTGTTGATACCCTCACTGGAGCAGAATGGCGTCTGCGATTGTGGTGTTGAGTTATTCGGTGTAATAAGGAACACAGCAGTCATTTGGATGTTCCTAAATCAGAGCCGTTGAAGATGCAGTGGCTGAGTTTTGTTTTTGAAGCGATATGCCCAAAGGATTGACGCGGGGATTCCCTCACGGGGATTCCCCACGATGGTCTGTGCTTTCATTTTTGCGAATTATTTCACACCAGACAGCTTTACAAACGAGAAAAAAACGGATCGGTACCAACGTGTTCCTGCTGAACCTCCAGAAGAAGTGAGTGCTAATGTTTTAACCTTTATATTAATATTTATATTAATCTTTGCAAATTTGCAAACCTTGTTGCACGCTTCACAATGAATGCGGCTGTTTACACTCAGGTACATTACGGCATGTTTTCTATGTACGACGTTCTCAATATAATTCATAATCCCATGTTTATAATAAACAACGCGTTATGGTTTTTGTGTTATTGTGTTAGAAACGGTGTGCACAGAACAGAGGGGCGGGGTGAGCAAAGCTCATTATCATTTAAAGACACATGCACTGAAACGGCTTGCTGAAAACAGAGCTGTTTTTGACCAGGTAAAATACTAATGAGAATTTTTAATTAAAGTATATTACAAACTTTTAATTTAGACCCTAAAGAATCATATTAGCTTGTACAAAAATGGCATTATATGACCCCTTTAATGTTAGCTATGCTTAAAGCTACAATCTGGATTTTTTTCACCACTAGGGGTCGCTAACCTCTTTAAAACATTAACAAAGGCGTAGATTGATGACGCAGTAAATGAGAGTGGAATCATGGCATAGAAACACAAGCATAGAAACAAGGCCCTGCCATAAAGTTATTTCACTACTTCTGTTTCATTGTGACTTTAAAATATTGATGTGAGTCCTGAGAGTTATAAACTCTATAAAGTCACTTCAGTTATGAAATACAGTTTTCACTCTCAAAATCACTGATAACACATTATCTGTCTTATAAAGACACAGATTATGTTGTTGTGCATCTGACAGAATAATGACTAAAGCTGAATTACTTCAGTCCTCTTGGCTGATTCAGAAGAATATAAGAAAAGTGTTGAACCACAAATACTGATTTTAAATGATCATTAAACAGATGTGAATATGAACACTCACCTGATACAGTCAGAGTAACACCAGCACTGATGCTTTTTGCTTCACATCTGTATTTATCACCATCAGACACAGATGTGATTTTGGTGTCTCCCTCAGTGATGTCTGGATTGTCTAAACCATCTTTAAACCAACTGTATGTCCACTGAATGTCTTCTCCTCTCTGTATGTCACATGTGAGAGTGACTGTCTCTCCTATGAACACAGACTGATCTGGCTTCACCGTCACTACAGGTTTCACTGAGAAACAGAAGTAAACATTGAAAATATCAGTGTGTTATGAGCTCAAAATGTCCTTATGTGAAAAACATCATGATATTAAAGACCTAGTTTGTGTTTTTGACAAAAAACAAACAAACAAAATTATTGGTAAAAACCTGTAGTCTGTACTAACATCTGTACGTGAAAAACATGAAGGGAAACCTTTGAATCATTGCATGTGTCCCGTTTCACACTAAAATACCCCATTATGCTATTTTTAAGGTTCCTAATTTTGTTTTGGAGTCTTCTACAACAGGTTTACATGCATGTAAAGTCACAAATTATTTAAAACTTTATCGACAAAATGAACTAGCTTCCGGCAGACGGCCGTACGCATGGATGTATGCCAAAAGAGTAACAACTGAACTTGAACTCAAAGCTTACGCTACTCCTACATCTACGTCATACACCGTCAAGTGTTACTCTTCTGACGCAAGTCGACTTGCGTACGGCCGTCTGCCGGAAACTAGTTATTTTAGTTGACAAAGTATTAAATATGGAATTTTTTTCTTACACGAACGCATCGCTTCACTTCAGAAGGCCTTTATTAACCCGTCAGAGTCTGTGGAGAACTTTAATGATGGATATGATGCACTTGTATGGACTTCAAAAAATGGCTGCGTTTGATGTTTCGTAACGTATTCTTCTCCTAATATTGTATCATAAAATCATATAATCATACATTCTTTGTTGAAATATGCAGAAATTTAAATGACAAATATGAAGATTTGAAATATTGGAACTGAAGGAATCCCCACCCAGTGCAAGGATATAGTCTCTTCTAGCGCACAGAGCCGCCGCTGCATGAAGTGTTGCCAAATCCACAGTTTCTTCCTTGGAATTGAGCTACTTTTACACTTTTTGCTGCGGGTTGCATATTTTCAAAACTTGTCTTTATTATATGTGGTTTCTAGCATTTGTGACTTTTACAACAATTGTAACTTTTAGTCTCCGCCGAGGGAGGCGGCGCGCTGACAAGGACGCTAAACATTTATACAGAAAAATTACTGTATTATTTATACAGTATTCTTCTGTTGTCTTAAATAACATAGAAATGTATGTAAAATTACAAAAACAATGGTGATAATAATTTGTAAAATTACCACCAGATTGGTGCAAAAGGACAGCTGACACTATAGAGAGGTGCAGGTACTTATAGGCCAAAACACTGAAGCGAGCTGTATTTTAGCACAACTTTCATTATCCCGAAGTCAATGTTTTTTTTAATGTTTTTTTTTTTTTTTTTTTTTGTTAAATGGCTGAAATAAGGTCAAGACATTTTCACATTTTATTCTACGACATAAAATACACCAATATTAACTGGTGATGATATCACATCATTAGGGGTGTAATGGTAAAACTGGCGGTTTGGTATTACCTCGGTTTTGACATCACGGTTCGGTTAAGGGGGGAGAAAACTAAACATTATTTTTCTTTTTTTTATTAAACAGTGGTTTACTAAACAAATTGTGTCTGTCTTTAAATGAATTCAGTTATAATTAAAAGTATCTTAAGGATATATATATATATATATATATATATATATATATATATATATCTGCTAATGCTGTAAACAATCGGGAGCCCTTACTTGCACATTACTATAATATTAAAGGGTAACATCAGAGCCTAAATTCAGTTATATATATATATAATCAACACTCAAATAACACATTGTATTCAAACATGTAATCGGCTCATGAGGCATTTTTTTTGCATTAACTTCTAAAACTAATTAATAGGGATGCACCGAAATGAAATTCTTGGCCGAAGCCGAAGCCGAATAATAATGAAATGCTTGGCCGAAGGCCGAAGGCCGAATACCGAACGCGGTGTTTCGCATTTTTTTTCCATTTATTTTGCCAATTTTTTCACCATTACAATAATTAAATAGTAAAAATTAGCTTTTTACTATTTTGTGTTGCTTTTCAGAGAAATAAATCAAAGAACATAAATACAATTTCAAAATATTTATTTAACACTGAACATTTTTTTAACATTCCAGCAGATATTATACAAACAAAGCCAAATATATAACTTAAAATAAATAAATTAGTAAAATAAAAAAAAATATTTTTATTTGGCCATCTTTGAAGCCCCCCTTCTTGAATAGCCTATGTTAGGCCTATAACTGACTGCTGAAAGTAACTCTGTATGTCTACAACAACAAATGTGCATTGAATAGTGCAAAAAAAATGTCCAGTATCCAGGCACTGGTAGACAGGCTTTTAGTGCATGTGAGCTTCACATAACTTAACGTACGGACTGAGAAACGCGCATCAGCACGCAAATTAAATGTTTAACCGACAAGTCATTATTGCACATGCAAATTATGAACTTTTGCGAACTGCAGTGTCCCGTTCCGCTGCGTAAACATTTTATGTGAATATACGTCGTGTTGTTCAGTGGGACAAAGGCGCCAGAACAGCAACTGATAGAATGCACGATACTACGATATTACTTAAAAAGCAGATCGTGGAGACATTTTAATGGTCCACGATCAAAAATCGCCATATAGCACACCCCTACTTTCTCGTACTCTGCATGATGTTCGGGGTGTCTTGATTTTAAGTGATAAATTAAACTTGAAGTGCTGTAGGCTACGTTTTTGCAGATGCACCCCCTCTGGACAATTCAGCAGAACAGTGTCTGCAAACGGCCGTTTTTGCCTCTTTCTCTGACACTTTAAATTGCTTCCACACTGCCGACATGTTTGCTGCATAAAGCGCGCGCCTCTCACTCTACGCGGGTTACTATTTGATCGCGTCATTAAAAACGTCATTGTTCGGCAAATTTTATTCGGCCTTTTTACTTATTCGGCCGAACACCGAAAGTGCTTTTTTTGGCTATTTTCGGCCGAATAATTTCGGTTGCCGAACATTCGGTGCATCCCTACTAATTAATCCAATTCATTGTTGAAATAATAATTTACAGTGGCTGTGATTTTCATGACAGATATTTTAAGCATAGCCTACATTAAATAATGAAGACATCACTAACAGGTTAAATAAAATAAAATGAATGTATAATATAGTGCATATATTTAGTGAAAGAGATAATGTATCTTCTTACTAACAAGCTGTGGACACTGATGGACTAGCCTGAGCTAAATGTCTACGTGGCATATTATCTACAAGCTGTTTTACTAATGTCTTTCCTTCACTGAAACACTGATTGAGCGATTACATGAGATATACACTCACCTAAAGGATTATTAGGAACACCTGTTCAATTTCTCATTAATGCAATTATCTAATCAACCAATCACATGGCAGTTGCTTCAATGCATTTAGGGGTGTGGTCCTGGTCAAGACAATCTCCTGAACTCCAAACTGAATGTCAGAATGGGAAAGAAAGGTGATTTAAGCAATTTTGAGCGTGGCATGGTTGTTGGTGCCAGACGGGCCGGTCTGAGTATTTCACAATCTGCTCAGTTACTGGGATTTTCACGCACAACCATTTCTAGGGTTTACAAAGAATGGCGTGAAAAGGGAAAAACATCCAGTATGCGGCAGTCCTGTGGGCGAAAATGCCTTGTTGATGCTAGAGGTCAGAGGAGAATGGGCCGACTGATTCAAGCTGATAGAAGACCAACTTTGACTGAAATAACCACTCGTTACAACCGAGGTATGCAGCAAAGCATTTGTGAAGCCACAACACGCACAACCTTGAGGCGGATGGGCTACAACAGCAGAAGACCCCACCGGGTACCACTCATCTCCACTACAAATAGGAAAAAGAGGCTACAATTTGCACGAGCTCACCAAAATTGGACAGTTGAAGACTGGAAAAATGTTGCCTGGTCTGATGAGTCTCGATTTCTGTTGAGACATTCAGATGGTAGAGTCAGAATTTGGCGTAAACAGAATGAGAACATGGATCCATCATGCCTTGTTACCACTGTGCAGGCTGGTGGTGGTGGTGGTGTAATGGTGTGGGGGATGTTTTCTTGGCACACTTTAGGCCCCTTAGTGCCAATTGGGCATCGTTTAAATGCCACGGCCTACCTGAGCATTGTTTCTGACCATGTCCATCCCTTTATGACCACCATGTACCCATCCTCTGATGGCTACTTCCAGCAGGATAATGCACCATGTCATTATCCTTTCATAATCATTTCAAATTGGTTTCTTGAACATGACAATTAGTTCACTGTACTAAAATGGCCCCCACAGTCACCAGATCTCAACCCAATAGAGCATCTTTGGGATGTGGTGGAACGGGAGCTTCGTGCCCTGGATGTGCATCCCACAAATCTCCATCAACTGCAAGATGCTCTCCTATCAATATGGGCCAACATTTCTAAAGAATGCTTTCAGCACCTTGTTGAATCAATGCCACTTAGAATTAAGGCAGTTCTGAAGGCGAAAGGGGGTCAAACACAGTATTAGTATGGTGTTCCTAATAATCCTTTAGGTGAGTGTATGTAAATAAAAAACAAATTAAATAAATTGTAAATAAAAACATGTTTTTATGCATGTTTGGCCTGGGGTTTTCTTGCATTTACACTGTTCTGACCACCAGGGGTCACTGTGGAGACAGGATCTGGATTTGCTTCAACTGTTTCAGTGTGATAAAATATTTCAAAATATCAAAGCACTGCAGGAAATTAAGCAGTTATATTCTAGAGCTATATAAGCAATGTGAAATTAATAACTTTCATAATAAAACTATATTATAGGACAAGATCAGTGAATCAGACCACTGCATGTCTACATGATCATCTGTTCAGATTTTCTCTTGCAATTTTTGCCATAACAAATGTGCTTTAGAAACTCAAAGTTAAAGCAGCCAGAGAAAAATTAATGTTAAAAAAGTCAAGAGCCCAACTAAAGCAAACACTGATGACCATAGTGGTAACATCTTTATTGTTTTCAATAAAACATCAACAACTAAACTTGTGTAAATTAACTTTTGTTTGAAAGAAATAAGTCAAACTGGATAGTAATAAGTGAAGACGCTGAGATCTTGAGAGATCTGTTAGTGTTTAAAGTTCCGTTGGGATTTAAAGTGTTTCTGTGTGTGAGTTTTGTGGGTCACTGTTGTGCTGAAGAGCCTGTGCTTCAGTCAGGAGAAGACCAACACACACTGATGATATGTGGCATTGCTTTAAAGGCAGTAACTGTGTTGTTGCAGTGATAAATACATTAGCTCATGTGCTATGCTATTGCTAGCTAATGGTTAACTGCAAGACCATTACATATTACAGAGAATGTTTGATCACAATAATCCAGGATATATCTGTAAAACAGTAGTGTCTTTCTATAAAATGTTAATTGAAATTGTCTTTAAAAGTTTTTGTATTTTATTCATTAGGGTCTTTTAGAGCTGGTGGCGCGTCTGGGACGGTGAGGGCGTCGAGGAGAGTTGACGTCAGGTCATCTTTATGGTAATGAGCTATGATGCGGTTCTTGCAAAGTAGAATAAAAATGTCTCTTTAGTCAAAAAGGTTCCTGACCCCTGACCTAAAGTGTTTGAGTGTCAAATCAGACTTTGTTCACGGGCAGATAATGAAGATCATAGTCTGGCATTATGCAAATTAGTTACTTTATTGCGTAGATAAGTTACAGAAGTGAGACTGGAAACACTGACGACTCGTTTCTGCAGTTCAGAATCTGTTCCTTTAGGAGACAATAACTTTATTTATCTGCACTTTGATCTTTAAACTTTTGCAGACCTTTTACATTCAAAAACTGCAACATCACTGCATGACAGGTAATACTGAAAAAGCAGAATGGGGCTTTAAAGAAATAAGCAGAAAACAGACACTGAGCTTTATTCAGTGAGCAGTTCTGCATCTGAGAGAATAATGACTAAAGTGAACTGCTTCAGTTGTCTTAAGAACAGATGTGGCTGATACAGAAGAATATGAGAAAAGTGCTGAACCACAAATATGGATTTTAAATGAGCAACAGTTGAATATGAACACTCACCTGATACAGTCACTGTAACACCAGCACTGATGTCTGATCTCGTTGAGTCTGATCTCGTTGAGTCTGATCTCGTTGCTTCACAGCTGTATTCACCACCATCAGACACAGATATGATGTTGTAGACTCTCTCAGTGTGTGAGATGTCTGAACCGCCTTTAAACCATCTGTATGTCCACTGAATGTCTTCTCCCTGTATCTCACATGTGAGAGTGACTGTCTGAGGCTGATCTTGATTCTCCGTCACTGCAGGTGATAAAATAAAATAAAAGTATTGCAGAATCAAGATCATGAACTCAAAACTTTGAGAAAAAGACTGCATTAAATAAAATGTTTAGTTTGCTTGTGTTGATGATTACATTATAAATAAATAAATGTATTGTTAAAACTAAATAAAATATGTATATTTATATTTAGTCCACATGTTCCTTGAATTAATCAAGCATGTTCAAATTGCAGCTTGTGCAATATTTACAATATTTACTCTACATACGTTAAATACATTTTCAATAAGACTAGTCAAGCTGTCTTATGATACCATGAAATTAATATTCATATTAATGTTATTTACACACTCTTAGAAAGGATGTTAAAAAGGACTCAACCTGTGTTAAATTCTTACACTTTATGCGTGAGCTTTGTTCATTTTAACTCCTTTATAAATTTAAACACAGTAAATGTGTCAGAAAGGTTAAAATTAACATATGTGCTGTCCTTGGCCACAAACATTGTGTTAAAAACATACCAAAAGCCCTACACAAAATGTTAACATTTGACAAAATTAATGTAAAGTCATTGATTTTTATTTTATTGTCAAAAAAATATAAAAAAATCAAATTCATAAACCTTCAGCATATAACAATAAAATAATTGAATTTTAAGCATTAAAAAAAAAAAAAATCCAACATAAGGCAAAATAATAAAAAATATTTTTTTCAATATTTAAATGATTTAAACTTGAGTTTCTCAGGGGCAGGAGCTCAGATGTAAAAAAAGGGGCACACAATAGTCTAGAACTATTTTAAATGTATAATAATCAGATTAATTGCAACAAAAAGATAGACGTCAGATAAAAATAAACAGTAAATAAACCTTTAATCACAGCGGCTTATTTGAGTTTTAACGGGAATGAAAGTGAGGCTGTGGATAGACATCTTCAGTGGGTTTTACTGTTATTTAATGTGTTTTTGGATTGTTGCTCATGAAACACTGAAAAAATATCTTTCCAAGAAATTTCAGTAGACAAAAAACCCCAGACAATATGAGCTGTGGAAAATTATAAGTGATCTATGAGCTTTAATAACAGCTTTTAACAGCGGATGTCACTGAAAACGGTAAATGTCCCTCACAGCCTCGCTTTCATTCCTGTCATGGCGCAGCTCTACATAAGGTCTATAAATTACTTTTGAGTGATTTGTTACAAAAGTGCATAAAATATGCTAAACACGAACTTTGAACGTGTGTGTGTGTGTGTGTGTGTGTGTGTGTGTGTGTCTGATGCACTTGAACAGTGGTTCTCAAAATCTTTACACCAAGTACCACCATAATGACCAATATGAAAATACAGTAGAGTAGTAGGCCTAACTATTACAGCTCAAAAATGAGGCAGTTTTATTTCTAATAAAAATATTTATTATTGCCAGACACTTTAAACATTGTAAAAGCACAGATTGAATATTAACACTGCACTGTGCTGCTTACATACAGGCAGGGGCGCCGCTAAGGGGGCGACTCTACTTTTGGGGCCCAACCTCATATTCTTTCATAGAGCCCAAAGTTTCTAGCGGCTCCCCTTACTCTATACAGGTAAATAAAAAACGCAAATAATGATTAAATTAAAATGTATTGCATATTATGATAATGATAAAGATTATGTTATGAAAATGTATTGTACTTAAAAGTTTAATAAAAAAATTGTACTGTACTTAAAATATTAAGTTTAAAAGGTACTGTAATTAATAATAATAATTAAAAAAAAATAATTAACACAGACTCTGTATTCATATTTAACCTTTTTACACGAACAATTCAAATATTCTGGCTGACCCCTGGGAGGTTGTCAAGGCGACCGTTATTTAGAACTTTATTGTTTCCATGGTGACGCGTACATTGCTTGTCACGTGACAAACCGCAGCCACCATAGACATCATCTATGGCAGCCACAATAGCGCTGAATGACTGATGGTCTGCTTTTATTTATTTATTTTTATTCAAAATATTCACGTGTTTTGTTGTTTAAACACCTTTATAACGATCGCATTAGTTGAGCTAGCCTATATGCGCAATGGGCATCGCCATGTTAGTTTGTGCCTCATGGAAAGCATTATTATTGCCGTAGTGTATTTTATAAACTCTACATCAGTGGACACAAACTTTTCTATCATCTGAAACTGCGATTTATAATCCAAAGTGACTTAAATGTTCAAATCTACTTTAACAACAAGACAAGGCGATAGCTGTTGTTTAAAAAAACTAATAAAGAATACCTTTTAACAGCAGCAATCGTTCTCTCCACCATGTTTAAGTGGCCGCCAGACTCGGAAATACCAAGCAAAACTATTGTTTTCGTAAATAAATATAAGTAAACAGATGAAGATGGATTCAAAATCTTACTTGCAGTCAGCAAGGGTATTGATTAACATGAAGTATGATTATTGTATATTTTATTCACAATATACAAGTAAAAATTAAATGGCAAGTCACTGTCATTAACAGACTATATGGACTCACTGGATTCTGTTCAGTTCAACTATCATTTACTTATACTACAGGGCCGTTTAATGCTTGAATCTGATTGGTTGACGAACGTTCTAAGGTGTGCATTATTTTCAGGGAAACGCACGGCTAAAGTAGTTCCAGGCAGGTCTTGACCGCATTACAGTTCCATAGGGTCAATATCACTATAAAGTGCCTTTGGTGTCCTCATCAGAATCGCTCAGTCATCATGAACATAATGCAAAATAATGAAATTCTGAGGTTGTATTATAAATGGCCAAACACTTACACACATAAAAGAACAATGATACGTCTCTTGAAATGTGTTTTTCTGATTTTATACCATTTTCTTTGATTGGATGTATATGATTTTGGCATGTCCCACACGCTGCTCAGCTAACTTCAGTGAGTGTAAAAAGTGGTTAAATGACATAAAATTAAAATACTTTTTTAATGTACTTATTGTCCTCAGCAAGTTATTTAATAAAACAAGTCATTTTGATTATTTATATTTTATGTTCATAATAATATTAAGCAGTTTGCATGTGTCCCTGAAATTGCTGTCCACCCTGTCATTATGGGGTAAACGCCCATTTAAGAAACCAACTGATGTACTTAGTGACATCCCCTCCCCCATTTGGTCTTTCTTCAGTGGATGTTAAAACATCTGCAACACACACAATAAGTAGGCTATCTACACTTATATTTCCTAATTTTCATCATATTGTGTTTGTAGTTGCCTGTTGTCAAGCTTAACATGTCCACCCTGTCATTGTTAAATATTAATTAATATAATAACTTTTCAGAAATTCTAAATATATATTTTAAACAGTGAACAGTCAGCTTCAACAGGGAATCACTTTGCTAACTGCTGTACACCATGTGCTCATTAAATACTAACTTTAGCCAAAAAATGGTCACCCTAACCCACAAATGTGTTTTTTTTTTCAACACATTTTTAGCACCAGCAAAATATGTTTAAATTAGAGTGTTACACATAATTTGCAGAATTTTCATCCTTCTAATTATGCATGTTTCTTTAATTCCCTTGCTGTTAGGCTACTTGCCCTTCTTTACAAATGAAACCATTTGCCATCCTTTTTTTGAATCATGATCATATGATCACTCTGTGTATCTGAAGCTCGACTGTCATAACGCATCACAAACAATAGTCTATTTTAAAGGAGATATTATATCACTCAAACGGACTTTTTTTTAACTGATGAGAAAACGTTTGTCTGGCGGTTGTTGAACAGAACCTGTTCTGGCCGGTAGATGGCGCTGTTTACAGTCAACAGGATTCAACAGAAAGACTGACTGATCTACAACTGCAAGACTGTGTTTGATTGACTGAAGAAACAGCCAGAAACAGTGTTTCAGCAGCATGAGGAACAGACAGATGATGCTGTGTGAAAATGTGTGAAATTTTTTTTTTAACTACAACACAACCCACATTTGTTAAATAGATACAATTTACTGTAATAATGCATATATAGTACCTTCATAATCCGTCACATCTTGACTGAGTCCAGAGTGAACGAGGGACATCAGCACTAAAAGCAGAAGAAACACAGATATGAAGCTTTTCCATTCATTCAACACAATGTAAATCACACACTGAAACATAGTTTATTCTACATGAAATGAAAGTGATTTTCTGTTGTGATGCTCATTCAGGGGAGAACTGATGGATTATTCTCCAGCATTTAACCCTCAGGTGCTCTTCAATCATTTTTTCAATTGTTTTGAATATCTAAAAATCACAGCTTCATCAGAATGGTACGAAACTTGGACATTTCTGGGCCTTGAAAGTGACAATGACATTGCTGGCTATGTGGGGTCAGAAGCTCTCGGATTTCATCAAAAACATCTTCATTTGTGTTCTGAATATGAACGAAGATCTTACGGGTTTGGAACGGCATGATAGTGAGTAATTACTGACAGAAACTTCATCTTTGGGTGAACTATCCCTTTAACATCATCACACTCAATGATGTCACATGACTCGTGAACTGATATGAGAGTCGATTCACTGAAGGATTCACTGATGCTCAACAATAAAGCAGCAGTTTCAACCACTGAGCTTCACAGCAAACAATGAAATGAGAAAACTGTTGACAAGCAAACCACAAAATATCAGGCCACTATTCATTACAAATCTCAATGAATATTTAAAAGCATTTCTCAAACAGCATTAAAAGGGCTAGTTCACCCAAAAATGAAAATTGTCATTACTCACCCTCATGTCGTTCCAAACCTGTAAGACATTCATTCGTCTTTGGAACACAAATTAAGATATTTTTAATGAAATCTGAGAGCTTTTTGTCCATCCATTGACAGCCTATGCAACTACCACTTTCAAGCCCCAGAAAGGTAATAAAGACATCATTGAAGTAATCCATGTGACTGCAGTGGATTAACCTCAAGTTTATGAAGCGATGTGAGTGCTTTGTTGGCGCAAAAATACAAATATTTACAAAATATGAATCTACCAATCTCCAACGCACGTTCACGTTTTTTTTTTTGTGCATACAAAGCACTCTCGGGTGTGTGCATTATGATGCGCCGGTGTGGTGAACAAATGAGTCCGATTGAAGAGATTAGTCCGAGCTTAGGACCCCATTAGTATTCCAGTAGTATGCCTGATCTAAATCTGTTCTCGTGATACAGATCTGTTCACCGGCACTCAATGTGAGATCCACCAATCAGAGAGGTTCCCAAATCTGTTGATTTTTTGATTGGATGAATGAATGAAGACTATCTTGTGTTTTTGCCGGGGGCTCGAGTACACATGGAATCAGTGACTATGATCTGAGATCTATGATTGTTGATAAACATGCAATATATCAAAATAAGTGATATTTAAAGGAATATACCACAAGCAGTTTTCACTCCAAACATTTCACAAAATAAATTATTCACAATTTTAAACAAAATGCTGTTCAAATGTTCACATAGGCTACATCTGTGTTTATTCTGCCAGTTTGAACTGACTTTAAACATCCAATAAATAATGACGCTGAGACCAGCTTGTTAAAAAATAACTGTTAAGCGTCTCAGAAAAGAGAAGTTAGTTCTGAGAAAAGCTCGAGCATCATTTCATGGCAGTTTCCTCTTGGTTTGATAAACTGTGTCAAATGTAATGAAACTCAGACGCATCTATGAGTGATTTTAAGTGTCCAAATACTTTTTTTGCAATTATTTCTTAAGATGGTCAGAGAGAAAGAGAAGTGATAGAGAAGCTGATTGTGTGTTCAGTCTCTGTTCTCAAACTCTCTGAGTCTCTGATGGAGAGTTTATTAAAGATACAGTATCATTCAACACTAACATCAACACAAATACAATCAGGGGTCGTATTCACAAAAAAAAGTAGCTAACTTACCGATTTAGGAGAAAATCTTAAAAATAATGAGTGTCAGTCCTAATTTTGGGACTCCTACATTTTTGCTCTACGAGTATTTCCCAAAGGTTTTTAGTGCTAAAACCAGCTCCTAAATCTGTGGAAAGTCACTAAAACCAAATCACAAACAATCCTAAAATGGATGTTGTGGTGTGTTGTTCCCATTTGAGCCTTGGGTGCTGAGCCTTTTCTTCATAAATGCAAAAAAAATTCTGATTTATAGATTTTACTCTGCAATGACATAACATAAAGATTAATTTATGTACAGGCAAAATACATTTAATGATGGAGAATAAAACACTGCCATCAAGTTGAAAATAATCAGTGTGTTTACATGCACCCTCATAATGCGACTATATTGGGATTTTGGCACTATTGCGATTAAACTTTACCTCACGTGAACGCAATATTTCGATCAAACTAATGCAATTAAGCTCATAATCATAGTAACCATTTTCACATTAAACTGTGGCGTACGCCGATTTTAATCGCAATAAAGGCATGTAAACTCCTTAAAGGAGTAGTTCACTTTAAAATGAATGATTAAGCGTCAGGGTGTTTATTAATATAACTCTGATTGTATTCGTCTGAAGGAAGAAAGTCATATACACCTAGGATGGCTTAAGGGTGAGTAAATCATGGGATAATTTTCATTTTAATAATAATAATAATAACATATTTATATAGTGCCTTTCACCGGACCCAAGGACGCTTTACACATAACTGCAGAGACAAAAGAAAAGTCATTCAAGGTTAAATGCCTTTGTAAAGAGGTGGGTTTTTAGAAGTTTTTTTGAAAGTGTCCAGAGAAGGGGCATTTCGGATGTCTGAGGGGATGGAGTTCCAGAGGAATGAATGAACGCTGAATGCTCTGTCCCCAAAAGTCCATAGTCTGGTGTGGGGGACAGAGAGCAGGCCCTTGTCAATGGACCGTAGATTCCGTGAGGGGATGTAGGGATGGAGAAGGTCCAGTAGGTACTGGGGGGCAGTGGCATGGAGAGATTTATAGGTGAAGAGGAGGATTTTGCAGGTGATGATGCACCATCATGAGGATGAGCTGTATGTAGACGGTCAGGAGTAGGAGGCAGCAGTTGTTGATGGATAGAGTCCACTTTTGCCTGAAAGAAATCCAGGAAATTGGAACCAAGATTAGAAGTGTCAGTGGGACAGGGGGCATCGTGAGGGCAGAGCAACCGGTTTATGATGGAGAAGAGCATTCTGGGTTGCTTTTGCTGGTTATCAATGAGAGTTGAATAGTAGTGTGTTTTGGCCTTGGAGAGAGCTTCTTTATAAGACCTCACATGGTCTTTGAAGGCCTCTAGGTGGACAGTGAGGCCAGATTTTTTATAGAGCCTTTCCAGCTGGAGACCAGCGGCCTTCATGGAGCGAAGTTCGGTAGTGAACCAGGGGGCAGGACGGGAGAAAGAGACAGTCCGGGTCTTGAGGGGAGCAAGAGAGTCCAGGCTGAGAAACAACGGCGTATTATAGTGGGCGACTAGGTTATCCACCCCGGGGTCCGGGGGATCTGAGGCCAGGTGGGTCCCTACAGTGCTGGCTAGGGATGATATATTAACAGACTTGATGTTCCGGAATGTGATGGTATGTTTGAGTTGTTGCCTGGCAGAAGGACTGGAACATAAAAATGGATGGCACTGTGGTCAGATATTGCTAGGTTGATGCATTGCAGCTGGGAAGGAGTGGAGCACACCAGATCCAGTGTGTGACCTTTGGTGTGAGTGGGACCTTTGACATGCTGAATGATGTTGAGGCAGTCCAATAGTGATAGGAATTCAGCAGCAAAGGGACAGCTGTTAGGGTCCACATGGATATTGAAGTCCCCAAGACAGCCCTAAGAGCGAGGCTTCTGTATATACACATAGCCTGATGGGGTGGCTTGGTTGAGTGTCATGAAATCCTGCTGATTTTGCCAGGTTTCTGTTAAGCAGAGAAAATCCATTTTCCTGTCAGTAATAATGTCATGTATGAGTAATGCTTTATTGTTTAGGGAACGAGTGTTCAATAACATGCACATTGCAGACCTGTTAATAACGTGTAGTTTGTTGTGATGACGTCGTTTCACAGCAACAGAGCGTCTGTCCGACAAAACAGTGGGGATAGCATAGTCCGTGTAAACAAACTTACGTCAAGAGCCTCTATGTATATAGCGGGGTGGACACAGGATTTTGAGTGATTTGATGGTGTCAAGGCAGTGTGGTATGATGTGACAGAAGAAGTTCAGAAGTCCCGAGGAGGAGTATTTAATTAGCGACATGGTGGTATGAGGAAGCACCAGCTAGCTTAGCTACCGAAGACAGGAACCGGAGAAGATGCATCCAACATTCGACCGCATCAACAGCATGGTTGTGAAAACGAGACAGAGTAGTCGATAGTCCAGGTTTCTTGGCAGTTATCCAGTCGGTGGTACCGGAGGATATAATCCAAAATTGTTTGTCCGTGGTGGATCACTAGCCAGAGCAGTCAGCGTGGGTGAGTAACGTTAGGCTACAGAGCCGAAGTTGCACCGAACAATCAGTTGGAAATACAGATATATGCAAATCTAAAAAGCAAGCCTTATCCTAATTGCCTGGTCATTAAACAAAAAAAAGGCCAATGACTCAAGCCCAATGACTCAAAGAAAAAAAAGAACTGCGATTTGTGAAGCGGCGACACACGCCAGCGTCCTCACGCATCGGAAACATACAATTTTTAAAGTGAACTACTCCTTTAATCACATTATTACCGCTCTGACCAAAGTGTGCTTGTGCTCGGTTCCACACCGATGCCGTGTGTTGTTCACACAACTTCAAGAATGAACTACGTTACATTATTGTGAAGTTTTCTCTTCCCCAAATCGCTAAACTCTGTCAACACTTGCTGCGCAGTCTCTGCTCCGTATCTTCATCCAGACGGTGTGAGGAACATGACGGCAGTGAAGGCAAACCCGGCATTGCGATGTTCATCACGCCACAGAATAATATGCATACTGAATGCCTATCTGAGTGTGGTATAACCATATTTATTAACAAATCAGAATAATGAATATTGCATGTAAACTGGAGTGAAGAGTTCTGCTCGTGTCATATAAACATGTTACTGCGATTAAGACCTTACTCTGACTATTAGAAATAATCTCATTATTGGTGCACATGTAATCATTGTCCCATCGTCTGCGCCGATAGCCTTGTGGGAAGCTCGGTTGACCCGAGGTCGAGTTCCGGCTCGTGAACCTTTCCCGATCCCCCCTTAAATTCTACAATCTCTAAAGATGCAGACATGTAATAGGCTGACAATTAGCTGAACATATTAATAGTGACCCCTAGCCTATATTTTAACATCTTTATTTGAATGGCAACATGATACCTCTTTGGCTCGTTCTTACAATATTTCTATGATTATATCACTGACAGAGACGCCTCTCCCATCAGCCAATCACTGTGCTTTAGCTTTAGACTTCTCTCTCTCTATTCCTTATTAAAAGTTGATCTCAGCAGCTTTGTGAATAGGGTTTAAGAAAAAACTATTAACTAAGAACTTTTACTGCTATTTAGGAGAACTCTTAGTCCTAAGAAAACATGTTTTGTGTATACGGCCCCTGATTTAACTGAACTACTTGAAATAAGAAGAAACAATACAACAAAACTAAGCAAAAATACATGCACACATTGCCTCCATCTTTCACAAGCATCATCACACAGATAAATGCATCATCAACCTCTTTGTCTAATCAACACGCAACATATCATCACAATGAATTTGAACAATGAAGAATACAGTGAGACTGTGGATTCATATATAGACTCTTCTACACAACAATCATTATTGTATCCCATCTTCAGCTGAATGCATTGCATTAGAAACAGACAAAAAGAAGATAAAAAAGAATATAATAAAATACTCACAGATGAGAGGCAGTGCACTGGAGCCCATACTGTCACATTAATAGACTGTTTTAACAGCGCTGAGTGCTAAAATACACACTTCCTGTGTTTAAACAGTCATTTCACACTTCAAGAAGAGATGAGGCAGGAGACGACAACACTCTATACAGAAGTACATGAAAAAATTGAAAGGAAGGTTGTGAAGTGTTTGGGGTTTACAGTAGTACATTTGAAAGCACTGTATAAAAGCTCTGTTCATCTACTTGAAAAAAGTTTTTACAGAAATTGTTCTCGCACTTCACACAGCCTCAAACTGCAGACAGTGAATACAAAGTGAAATCACCACGTGATATCTAGTTTAGGGCTCCTGGTGTAAAGGCGCTTTCACACTGAGCGAGCGTGATGCACACACACCGAATGCAAATTGCTAAACGATTGATCGCCTTTAGATAATTAACGCCTGGACAATAGGTGGTGCTGACCAATAATACATTTTTTCCATGTGTATGTATCTCATATGTTTTTCCATAGGCTTTATAACCTCATCCCCTTTATAAAAAAAATAAATAAAAAATAAAAAAAGGCTGATGCATACTTGCAATGAACTTGAGTGATGGCTACCTTCTGGACATAAATAGTAATGTTTCCAGATTAATTATACATGTTAGACTCATTAAGGGCCTTTTGTATAAGGTAGTCTTCAGAATTTGTAATAATTTAATAATTTAATTTTAGGGGACCCCCCAAGAGTCCTAAGTCATTTTGAACCCTGAATGAAGTGAATAATACAATCACACAAAGTGACATTTGCCGGTGAGGTGGTTACCAGTCAAGGGCATGACCAGTCCAGGATTTAGAGGGGTTTTAAGCAGGCACTCGAAAGGAGACCTCGAGACAGGCTTTGCAAAATGAGATCATGAATATATCACTTAGTGAATATGAACCAAAAGGAATAACTAAAGGCCTATTTATACTTCTGCGTCAAACTTTTTAAGTTATGACTTGTTTAGAGAATCTTTGGTTACATTTCAGAAGGTGTCAAAGGACGCTAAGCACAAATTTTATTCTGAGACTATTTTAAAGAATGCTAATAATCCCAAAGTGTTATTTGACACAATTAATGCGGCTATAAATCCTATCCAAAATTTGCATCCGGACTCCTTAACTATTACCTGTGAAGAGTTTAAAAAAAAATTCAAAGGGAAGGTTGAGAACCTCCGTGCTCATATACCACAGGTAGGGACTGATGCTCCCTCTCCGTCACCATTGACTTCCCCTAGGGAGTGGAGCGATTTTTATCCTATGACTCGATCTGCTCTAGCAGATATTATTGCACACTTAAAACCTTCCTCTTCAAAAGATGATATCATGCCACCTCGGCTCTTTAAGCAGATCGTGGATACCGTGAATCTAAATATCTTGAGCTTAATCAACAAATGCCTTAGCCAGGGCATTTGTCCAACTGATTTTAAACATGCTGTATAGCAGGAATAGGCAACTCCGGTCCTGGAGGGCCACTGTCCTGCAGAGTTTAGCTTTAGCCCTGATAAAAACTCACCTGCCTGTATCTATCTAGTAATCCTGAAAAGATTTATTGCCTTGTTCAGGTGTGTTTAATTAGGGTTGGAGTTAAACTCTGCAGGACAGTGGCCCTCCAGGACTGGAGTTGCCTATCCCTGCTGTATAGTGACTCCTTTGTTAAAACGGCCAAACCTCCCTATGGATGACCCAAATAATTTTAGGCTGATTTCAAATCTGTCATTTTTAGCAAAGGTGCTAGAAAGAGTTGTTTTTAAGCAACTTCAAGACCACCTGTGGTCGAACTCCATAATTGAGGTGTTTCAATCTGGTTTTAAGTCAAGGCATAGCACTGAGACAGCACTGGTGAAGATGCTTAATGATATTTTCTTGACTTTGGACAAAGGGGAAAACTCTGTATTGATGATTCTTGATCTCAGTGCTGCGTTTGATATGGTGGACCACAATATTTTTCTGCAGTGTCTGGAATCTTGGGTTGGCCTAAAGGGGAATGTCCTTAAGTGGTTTAATTCGTATCTTGCTTATAGATCTGTTTCTGTGTGTGTAAAAGATTGCATGTCCCGGAGGTCCTTGTTATTGTGTGGGGTTCCCCAGGGTTCGATTTTAGCTCCTATTTTATTCTCTTTATATATGCTACCTCTTGGTTCAATCTTTCGGAAACACAACATGTCTTTTCACTGCTACGCGGATGACGTACAGATTTATTTTTCGGTAAAACAGTCAAATAGTAATACTTTCGGTTACCTATTAGCGTGTATTCAAGAGTTCAAAGACTGGTTGGCAGCTAATTTTTTAAAACTAAATGAAGAGAAAACTGAGGTTATAGTTTTCGGTCCCAATTCCAACTTAGTGTCTGAGCGACTAAAAGATACCCCCCTGGCAGTTGCAATCTCTGAAAAGGTTAAAAGCCTTGGTTTTATCTTGGACTCCGAGCTAAAAATGGATAAACAAATAAATTCTGTGGTTAAATCTAGTTTTTTTTTCACTTAAAGCTCTTAGCAAAAACCAAACCATTTTTATCTCCGACAGATTTTGAGAGAGCTATTTCTGCGGTCGTTTTCTCTAGAATGGATTATTGTAATTCACTGTATTCTGGGATTGATAAAAAAAGCTCTGGCACGCTTGCAAAACATACAAAATGCTGCAGCCAGATTGATTAAGTCAGCGAAGAAAACGGATCATGTTACACCTTTATTGAGATCCTTGAATTGGCTGCCAGTCGAGTATAGAGTGCATTACAAGATCATTGTTCTGGTTTTTAAAGCACTACATAATTTGGCACCACCATACCTTTCTGAGTTGTTGTCTGTACATTGCATTCCATTGCTTGTTTCTATGTAATTTTTAATTAAATGTTTTATCCTACTGTATGAAGCACCTTGGGCAACGCCTGTTGTATTATGTGTGCTATACAAATACAAAAAAATTAAAATAAATAAATAAATAAAACCTTCCTATCAAATCATCATTTTAAGGGATGTGTTATTTCAAACATCAAACTTTCAATACTTTCAACCCATCTTCTGCTCGACCCATATGCTAAATCTATCTATGAAAACTGTATCTGTATCTTTTTCATCTTACTGATTTTATCATGTCCACATAATCCATCACTAGATGTTTGAAGGGTCCTTCTGAAACTGGGATAGAGCCTATTGGAGTTGCTGTTCCTTTTCTGACATTATTTAGTGAATCTTTGTCTTTTTTTATTTTTCTAATTTTATTTTTCTAATAATCTCCCCCCTTGCGCAATGGTCAAAAAAACCATGCGCATCTGAAATTAAAATAGTAAAAAGGGTTGCTAGTGTAATTATTTGTCTTTTAATACCTCATTTGTCCAATAGTCTGAAGTTGAGGGTTTTGCTTATGCCTTCTTGACTAATGATATAGACTTAATTTTATATTCAATTATCTATTCTAAATTTCAAGGTCCGAATACGACTAATTTTTAAATTGGTAACACAACTCTGATGACAAAAGCTATAGGCAATGTGGCATTCCCCATGTGACAGTGTCTAAATGTTTTGAATAACACAGCTGGTCGATATCAGTTGCCATTTGATTGTGTTAACCACTGCTGTCATAAACCCCAAATTCTTCAATATCTAATAGATAAAAATGTCTGGAAGGTCGTTTGAAAGAACCATTATCAATTTCTCTTATCTGATTTGTCATTCATCTGTTAATTTAATTTCTCTTCATAATCTTTTCTTCTGTTGCTTATGAGATGCTCTTTTAAATGACTGGAGATTTTAGCATAATCTCTATACATATTTTATCTCTAAATGTCAGATATTTCTATAAACCTTTTTATCAATTATTTGATTTTCCTCTGGGAACTACACAAACCACTTATACTAAGGATAAAACTCCAGTGTTTTTGATGGCCACCAGTTTGCGCAATCCTCCATATCAATCCCTGTTAGGCCTGCTTATTAATTTAATTCCCCCATAGACCGGTCAACTAACATTTAAGCAATTTTTATACTTTCTTTCAGGTTAATTTCTTATCAATTATTTTGATTGGTGTTTTCTTGGTATTTGTGAAATTAGTCTACTTTTAATTCTGACTGGATTAGCAGACTTCACCAATCTTACTTGATCTCTTAGTAAACTGTTTTGAATACCTTTTTATTTATTTATTTATTTATTTGTTTGTTGTTGTTGTTTTTTTTTTTTTACGAATGTTTCAGTGTATCTGCACATAGCCACATCTAATGTTCCCTCAGCTGGTCATTTTGTTTTTAGGCTTCTTTCCCCATTTTTGGAGGGTTGTCCTATAGTATCTCTGCAAAATTATCTCTACAGGTGTTGATGCTATTATAATCTTAATTATTATCGGTGTGTTTCACTCATTTTTAGTACTTACTAACCCCAGCTTGCATCTATTCTTAACTAGTTTTCAGCAAGATGGTCAGACATTTATTAAGATATCTGATTAGTCTTTCTCAGGTATTTTTAAAAATGCAGCTCCTCTATTACAGGTCCACTGGTGGGGATGACAGTTACAAATAAGTTGTTACTGACTGCTCTTTTTTGACAACTGACTGCACTTCTGTCTTTTTCATGAATTTCTACCAACATATGACTGGTATGGTTGGGGTTGCTCCTCAAAACTACCACTACCACCAGTTTTTCCACTGTCCAATTATCTACCTGTGGTGGTCTGATTTCTCCTCCTTGTCCGACTGTGTCACTTTCCCACTTTTCTGGCCTTGAACTCACTACCATATACATGTTACTCAAAATCATGGCTCCTCCGAAACCCCGAGGCCAAGTGTACCAGGCATTTATTTTCAAGTATGGGATGTACAATGGATTTAGCTTTATTTCTGATTTTGTCAGCAATGACAAATGGCTATTCTGACTACTACGTATTCACAGATGTCGTGCGATGCAACTGACGCTGTGTTTATGTACACTCTACACACTGATATGTGTTATGATTTATGCCGCTATAAATTGCCCTGTATCCTTCAGTGCAATGGCTATTCTGACTACTACGTATTCACAGTTGTCGTGCAATGCAACTGACGCTGTGTTTATGTACACTCTACACTGATAATGTGAAACAATATCACATTTAACAAGAATCTGCTGATTCAGATGAACCCTGCTCTGCCTTTTAAAATCCATTCGCATGATCAGAAATCAAACAGATTTATTTCCTTTATATTGTTGAGACTTACAACATCCCCATCCCCTATCTCCTCTATTCATCTTTACAAAATTAAGAATGTATTCATTATGCTTTCATGTTTGAATATGAATTGATTGTAAATCAGTTGAGCTTCATGTTTCATAAAAACATACTTTTTTTAGAAAATGTTCCCCAGTGACCACAGACAGATTCGTCTCAGAAACTCACGACAACCACAGTCAGATTTGGTATCAGGTCTATTTGAGCTCTGTGGGTTTAACCATGTCTGACAGTAAAGTGGGTTAAAATAAATATAAACTCAGTACTTCCACATTGCTCAAGATCATCAAGCTATTTACACTCGGCATGGACAAACTCAGCGTAAGATAAAGTTTCCCTGAAGATAGAGATTGAAAAACTACTGTAAAAGTTACAATAGTTTTACTGTAACAGCTAGCATGTAGTGAAATCCAATTAAGAGATGCACAATGCAGAATGCCATAAACACAAAGAGCAGGAAACCCTATACATCTACTATAAACTTCAAGGTGGAAAACAGAGTGCTTATAAACACAAACCTATAATAAATAAATGTAATTTCCAATATGCTACCTATTTGTTATTCATGATTAAGCAGTATCACTGAAAACTTATTTTTACCGTTAGTGACGTGAGGAAAAATAATTTAGTATGAGGAATAAACTAAAATTTACAGCATTTCAACAAAACTTCTCCTCACGTATTTAAAGGCTGCTAATGGATCATTGAGGGTAAACGTCATATTATGCAACTACGCATTACTTTACAGAGAGCTTATGACCTAGCCACATTCTGCTAGGTTCACAAAGAAATTAAAATTCTGTCATTAATTACTCACTCTCATGTCGTTCCAAACCCGTAAGACCTTCGTTCATCTTCGGAACACAAAATGAAGATGTTTTTGATGAAATCTGATGGCTAAGGGGTGCTCAATTGACAGCTATTTAATTAACACTTTGAAGGCCCAAAAAGATAGGAAAGACATCGTTAAAAGAGCACATTCCAAAAACGCATCTGGGAGAAAGTTCTCAGAGTAGGTTCATGGTTAACACACAAGACATTCTCAACAGAGCGACTAATCGACAAATCACCATGAAACGTTCGCTAAGAAAAAGCGCGCCATATTATTTCTTTCTTCTGCTTTTGTAAAATTCCAAATTGCATATACTTGGTGAATATCGCCACCTGTTTGGTGGTTGTGCAATCATTTTCAATCTTTCTATTTAATAATCTTTTAAGTCCCCCTGTGGTGTAAATCCAGCTTTTAATGTTGTTTATATGTCTATGTGTTTTTAATATGCTTTAAGACAAACCATGTGTAAATTCATAAGTCGACACCATTGCTGAGTATTTTCTCCTTAAAACTGCAGTGAACCAAAGACAGTCTTAAAAACACGCTTTGAAATCGCTGGTGTTTCTGACGTCACACACTACCTTGTAACCAATCAGGGGTGCATTTCCCGAACAACGCCGTAACTCGCTGCTTAACTACCATAGTACGATGCATCGCTGAAAAAATCAACTAGCTAGTCACGACTGTTTCCCGAAACTGTATTGTCGCAAAGTGGTCGTTCAACCACATTGGTTTATGACGTCACGCACGTGGTGGAGTAATAACTTCTTTTAATGAATCTGTTTGAGATCGAATTAACGCTAGATGTTTTGCTATAAATTACAGACATGGCATCTGAGGACTATTTCTCATTTATTTTATTCTCATTCTCAGTTATTTTGCTTTATTTCCAGATTCAATCACAGGCTCCTTCTTACATAGTAGAGCACGTTCGCACATGCGCACTCTTCAGAAACGGTGCTTTGAATCTCTTGACAAACTAAAAGACATAAATGACATTTGTATGTAGTCTAAATAAAAGACACAGGATTTACTGAATTTCATCTTGCTTATTTTGCTCAAGATAAGGATTTATTAAGTCCACATGTCATGCAAACAAGAAACTATGCTTCTAACCACAGCTTGAGATCTGTTGTTCCAAACACACAACTCTGCGATGCTGTTTGCGAATGTTCGTTAGAAAGATGGTTTCGGGAAACACTGACTCGCTGAACTATGCTGATAACGACAGAACTTGCGAACATAGTTGGCTAATGATGCTTTTGGGAAACGCACCCCAGATCAACGTGTGATCGCCAACGAGTGGATCTCTGAGCTGCTGTGAGTGGGTGGAGGCGGGGCTCATTTGCATATTCATAGAACCGCATATACTAAATGAGGCAAGGGTGTAGAGTTACATTCAAGCTATCTTAAGGCATGAAGATTTTTTTTTCAAGGAAAAAAACGTTTAAATATGTCATTTCCGTGATCAAAGATGAGTTTTAACGGATACAGTTATTGACTACAGGGGGATTTTAATTACTGTGAAAAATAATTATACTGTTTGTTTGATGCTAATTATATAATAAAAAGAAAGACTGATTAAACTTAATAATAGTTTGTGATTGAAAAGATAGTAAAAAGTACAAGTTTATTTCTTATGTGTAGTCATTTTGTTTCCACATTGCTTGAAAGGTAAGATATATCATTGTAGCCCATCACCCAGGTCCTACTCGCCTCACTCTGCAGGGGCATCGAGCCCAGGTTTCCAGTATGGGAGTCAGGCATTCTAAAAAGGAGGCTAAAGAATACAGCCCATCATTTGCTAGAGCGCCTCTTGGGATCAGGGAAGTGAGGTTTTACTTGCACAGCATACTAGCTGGCATCTGTTACATCATAAATGTTTTTTTTTTTTTATTGTTATAGAAATACATTATAACTAACCCGGGGCTATGAGCTGCTCCGGAGCAGGTTATGTTCAGAGAGCCTGCGTTTTTGGAACCGAAAGTTGAGGTTATCCGGCACTTACTTACCCTTAAACATACCCAGGTATGACATAACCTGCTTTCTGGAATACCCCCAGGTGTTCGTCACTAATGGTCAATCATTAATCACTTAATTATCTCATTAACTTCAACGCTGCTTCAGTGTTATTTTTACACCCTGTAGTGTAGGCACAAATGAACATAGAGCAGTGCAAAATTAACACAGACAGAACATGATGCCATGTGGAAACTTGTGGGTCAGCGTTAAACACACAAACCACAGATGAAATTTCCTCCTGTGAGTATT
Organism: Squalius cephalus; assembly: GCF_949319135.1. Classification (NCBI taxonomy): domain Eukaryota; kingdom Metazoa; phylum Chordata; class Actinopteri; order Cypriniformes; family Leuciscidae; genus Squalius; species Squalius cephalus. The sequence goes on from NC_137124.1 coordinate 7,116,821, forward strand.
GTGCAAGCTTCACTAAGAGATTATTGTTGTTACTTTATGCTTCTCCTTTGTCTTTATCAATCTTGTTTGCACATACCTTCCTCTGTGTTTGTATTTCAATGTGTGAGAGAAATTTAAAAATTAACTGTCGGTATCAATCCTAAAATAAATCCCAGGTATGTAACACACTGTATGTGTGGTCTGTACGCTTCTTTTGAATCCCATGAATTGCAATGACAACATATGAAGTTCAGGGATTGAACAAACATTTCCAAATTGTTGCAAGTCACATAGTTAGACCACATACTGCAGTCTAAAGAAGTACACAATTACATTGGCACACAGTAACACTAAATAAGATGTATTACTTGTGAGTTTTGGAGGAGGAGGATGTTGAGGAAAAATGTTCTTAGGCTACCTAATTCTGCTCTCTCAACCAAAGACCAGCAAACCCTACAAATACTGAAGCTCGTCACCTTGTCATGTATCGTCTCTGACAAAAAAACCCCCCAGATCTTCCAAAGTGAAAACTTGTGAGACACTGTGACTTGTCAAAGATGCTATGACAAATTGTTCAGATGAGTTTAGAATGAGGGTGACTATCATCAGATACAAATTTATGTGCAATTTTATTTTTAACTGAAAAGCAAGAATCTGTTCATCTTTTGTGTGCCACATAAAGACAAGAACTGAAAATAAAAATAAAAAGTATTTTCACTCAGATTCACACAATTTACATATTAGTTGAATTATGTGCTTATACACAAGTAGACAAAAATATTAAAAAGCCCATCTGGATGTGTTTCCTAGTTAATCATTTGTTTTTGGTTATAAAAAAAACAAACAAAAAAAACAACAACCTAGAACGTAAGGAAACGATTCCCAGTTAAATAACCAAAAAAAGGGAACCATTCAGAAACCTGCTTTTGGGGAAAGTGCTATTTGTTAGGAGTTTTTTTTTCTAAGCAACTTACAAGATGAACATGACAACTAATTTGTTATAAGCAACAATATTTGTAGTACCCAAATTTAAGATATAATCCAGTCATCTTAGATGCGGTAGTGAAATGCAGAAAATACGACAAAGAGAACGTCTCGGTTACGTATGTAACCCTCGTTCCCTGAGTAGGGAACAGAGACGTTACGTCGGATGACGACGAATGGGGTTTCGCTTAGAAAGCCTATCATCTTCGAGTATATAAAACGAGCCAATAGCAATGAAATGCCATGGGTCTGCGGAATTTGCATAGCTTATCTCCGCCCCACGCAGGGGGTATATAAGAAAGTGCGCGAGCAACATGCAGATATGTCTTCGCTGAGGAGCCGAGACTGAACTCAGGCGTTCCAGCGGTACATCGGAAGTGGCAGGGAGACGTAACGTCTCCGTTCCCTACTCAGGGAACGAGGGTTACATACGTAACCGAGACGTTCCCTTTCGTTGTCACTCCGAGTTACGTCGGATGACGACGAATGGGGTTCCCAGTGTAATCACGCCACCTCTCGACTGTCTTCCAGTGCCCTGCGTAAGTCTGAGCTCCCTGTCGTGAGACTGGCACGGACAAAGGACTCCTACTTAACACAGGAATACCAAGGTACACTTGGAAGCATATCTCAGTGGAAATATGCAATCATGCCCAACCCGAAGGGGGGGACTTGGAATACACATATGACCCCGAAGGGCTGCATACGGAATAACACTGGGGTGTCCAGCCGCAGGTGGAATATTTCAACCCCAGGGGTGGCAAGGTGGCTTGCCAAGGGAAAGACACATGCTCAAAGAGGCTTACAGCGGAAATACACATGTGGGGGTCACCCGGAGGGGAACCATGCACATGGAGGCACCTAGCCAAGCGCGAAAGCTGCCGGTGGCATAACTCTGGCGTTGACGTCGTCAGTGCTGGAGGAGACTCAGGGCTTATTAGGCTCACCTGAGGAAATATCGCACGTATCCCGTCCGTGGAGAGGAATGGCGAGCAAGCGAAGACACCTGAGCAGAATCTAGTACCGGCTAGTTGAAGCGAGTACATGAGAAGAAACTGGCTCTACTCGGAGATTGTAGAATCTCGCGAATGTGTTAGGTGTCGCCCAGCCTGCAGCTCTGCAGATGTCTGTTAGCGAGGTGCCATGCGCTAGAGCCCAAGAGGATGCCACACTCCGAGTGGAGTGGGCCGTCACACCAAGGGGGCACGGTCGACCTTGCTGCTGGTAAGCCAAAGCAATGGCGTCCACTATCCAGTGAGACAGCCTTTGCTTGGAGAGAGCCTTTCCCTTCAGCTTCCCACCATAACAGACAAAGAGCTGGTCTGAGGTCCTGAAACACTGCGTTCTGTCAACGTAAGCACGAAGGGCGCGTACTGGACAGAGCACTGCCAAGGCTGGGTCTGCCTCCTCCAAGGGCAGCGCTTGCAGGTTCACCACCTGATCTCGAAAGGGTGTGGTGGGAACCTTGGGCACATATCCAGGCCGGGGTCTCAGGATCACGTGAGAGTTAGCCGGCCCGAATTCCAGGCACGCTGCGTCAACCGAAAATGCCTGCAGGTCCCCTACCCTCTTGATGGAGGCCAATGCAACCAGGAGCGCTGTCTTCATTGACAGGAACTTAAGCTCCACTGATTGCAGAGGCTCAAAGTGAGCACTCTGCAGGGCAGTTAAAACCACTGAGAGGTCCCAAGAGGGTACGAGGGGAGGACGAGGAGGATTCAATCTCCTGGCTCCCCTCAGGAACCTGACGATCAGGTCGTGCTTTCCTAAGGACTTACCATCAACTGCGTCGTGATGTGCGGCAATGGCGGCAACATACACTTTCAGGGTGGAGGGAGACAGCCTTCGCTCCAACCCCTCTTGCAGGAAGGAAAGCACGACACTGATGGGGCATTTCGTGGGTTCAAGATTTTTAAAAGAACACCAGTTGACGAAGAGGTTCCACTTCAACGCATAGACATGTCTCGTGGACGATGCTCTAGCGGAAGTGATGGTAGCCACCACCGCTGGTGGTATGGTACTCAAACCTACCTCGTCCCGTCCAGGAGCCACACGTGGAGGTTCCATAGATCAGGACGAGGGTGCCATAAGGTGCCCCGTCCCTGAGAAAGCAGGTCCTTCCTCAGGGGAATAGGCCAGGGAGGTGCTGTCGCGAGGAGTACTAGTTCTGGGAACCAGGTGCGGTTGTGCCAATACGGGGCAACCAAAATTACCTGCTCCTCGTCCTCCCTGATCTTGCGCAAGGTCTGCGCAAGAAGGCTCACTGGGGGAAACGCATACTTGCGGAGGCCCCGCGGCCAGCTGTGCGCCAGTGCATCCGTGCCGAGCGTGCCCTCGGTCAGGGAATAAAACAGGTCGCAGTGGGACGAGTCGTGGGAGGCAAACAGGTCTACCTGTGCGTCCCCGAACTGATCCCAAATCAGCTGAACCGTCTGGGGATGGAGTCGCCATTCTCCAGCGAGAGGCCGAAGCCGAGACAGCTCGTCGGCTGCCTGGTTCAGGTCTCCCGGGATATAAATGTCTCGAAGCGACCTCAGATGCTTCTGACTCCATATGAGGAGGTGGCGGGCGAGTTGCGACATACGGCGGGAGCGTAGACCACCTTGACGGTTGATGTACGCTACTGTGGCGGTATTGTCTGATCGGACTAGTACGTGTTGACCCCTGAGCAACGCCCGAAAGCGGTGCAGGGCAAGGCGTACAGCCAGCAACTCGAGGCAATTGACAGAAGCCCGCGGCAGCATGTCCATTGCACATGGTACCCCAACCCGTGGCGGAGGCATCTGTTGATACAACAACATGCCTGTAAGCTCGTTCTAAGGGAACTCCGGCCCGTAGAAAATTGAGGTTCGACCACGGGGGGAAGGTCTGACGGCAGGTCGGAGTCACTGGGACAGCGTGCCGTGTTGCCATGCCCACCTCGGGACTCGATCGCGAAGCCAAAGCTGAAGCGGTCTCATATGAAGCAAACCGAGCGGCGTTACTGCGGCTGCGGATGCCATATGCCCCAGGAGCCTCTGAAAGAGTTTCAGTGGGACCGCACTTTTGCCCTCGAACTGACAAAGACAAGTCAGCAGTGACTGCGCGCGCTCGCTCGTAAGCTGCGCGCACATGACGACCGAGTCGATTTCCATACCGAAAAAAGAGATCCTCTGCACTGGGCAGAGTTTGCTCTTCTCCCAGTTGACCCGAAGGCCCAGACGAGCTAGGTGCCGGAGCACAAGGTCCCTGTGTTCGCAAACCTGGTCTCGAGAGTGAGCTAGAATCAGCCAGTCGTCGAGATAGTTCAGGATGCGAACCCCGTGTTCTCGTAGGGGAACAAGGGCTGCCTCGATGACCTTCGTGAAGACGCGAGGAGACAGGGCTAGCCCGAAAGGGAGAACCGCGTACTGGTATGCCTGCCCCTCGAAAGCAAACCGAAGAAACGGTCTGTGTCGAGGAAGAATGGAGACATGGAAGTAGGCGTCCTTCAGGTCGATCGCTGCAAACCAATCCTGTGGCCGTACGCATTCGAAAAGGCGTTTGGCCGTGAGCATCTTGAACGGCATCCTGTGAAGGGAGCGGTTCAAGACGCGCAGGTCCAGGATAGGTCGTAACCCACCGGATTTCTTCGGTACAATGAAGTAAGGGCTGTAGAAGCCGGACCTCATTTCGGCTGGAGGGACAGTCTCGATCGCACCCTTCGCCAGTAGGGTGGCGACCTCCGCTCTCATGACAGGGGCATTGCCACCGACCATTGTGAAGCGGATTCCCCTGAAGCGGGTAGGAGACCGCGCGAACTGAATCGCGTAGCCGAGCCTGATGGTCCTCGCGACCCAGCGGGACAGACCGGGAAGCTCTAACCAGGCTCCCAGAAACTGAACCAGCGGGGTCATACGGACCACAGACGTACCGTCGGTGGTGCAGCGAGGCGGAATGACCGGCCCAGGCGTGGGTGGCATAGCGGCCCGGTGCGGGGGCACGGTCATTAGCCGCGTCCTGCCAGAGGAGGCCAGGGGAGGACCAGCGTCCCACAGGGGCGTGCTCTGGCAGGGGTCTGGCGACAGAGGGGGATGAGAGTGGCGGGGCTCGTGAGCGGCGCGCACTGTCATCCGAGAACTCTGTGTGCTCAGAGATGGGAGTGTGAGTTCTTTCTTTAACCATTTTAGGGTGCTGCCCGTCGTGGGACAAGCAACGGGAATGGGATAACCAAGGATTCTCCCCCGGCCCTCCACCGGGGGAAGGAGCGGCCCTGCTACCGTCTCCTGAAAATAATTCAGTGCCATCAGCGCCGCTTGGCCTGGCGTTTAGCGGGGCGCGGGGCGGGAGAGGGCTGTGGCGCCTTCCTGCGGCTTCCTCCACGACGCGGGCCGGAGGCAGATGACTGCTGAGGCCAGTCGGGAGGGGCGGGAGCCACAGGAGGGCGCCCTCGGCGGCGAGCAGGCTGAGGCACCTGTGCCGACGACTGCGCTGCCGAAGCAGCGGGCCACCGGGGCAGGACATGTTTTAAAGCCTCAGTCTGCTTCTGGGCAGTCGAGAACTGCTGGGCAAAGTCCTCGACTGCTCCACCGAAGAGGCCAGCCTGGGATATGGGGGTGTCGAGGAACCGGGTCCGCTCGGCCTCCCGCATATCAGCCAGGTTGAGCCACAGGTGTCGTTCCTGGACCACACATGTGGACATCACCTGACCCAGCGAGCGTTCGGTCACCTTCGTCGCCCGGAGAGCGAGGTCGGTGGCGGCACGCAACTCATCGAAGAGTGCTGGGTCACTCCCCTCGTGCATGTCACGTAACAACTGGGCCTGGTAGACCTGCAGTGTCGCCATGGCATGCAGTGAGGAGGCTGCCTGCCCCGCAGCTCTGTAGGCCTTCGCCACAAGGGTGGAGGAGAACCTACAGGCCTTGGAGGGGTGCTTTGGGTCGCCACGGGAAGAAGCACTCTGAGGACACAGTTGCATCGCAACAGAGCGTTCAACCTGGGGAACCCCAGTGTACCCTTTAGCAGCCCCCTGATCGAGAGGAGGAAAAGCGGAGGAGGTCGCCGAGCGATCACGGGAAGACAATGGTGCCTTCCAGGACCTCGTGACCTCCTCATGCACATCCGGGAAGAAAGGTATTGGGGTTGGGCGGCGACGAGGGTCAGCGGCCGCTCCCAAAAACCAATCATCCAGCCCTGAGCGCACCGGCCCAGGTGGCGGGGACCACTCAAGACCAATGGCCGTGGCTGCCCGGGAAAGCATGGCCGTCAGCTCGGGATCAGACTCGGGCAATGCTGGGACACCCGAGGGTGGCAGCACAGCCGAATCGTCACTTCCCAAGGACTCCTGCCCACCTTGTGATGCAGCGATCGACATACGGTCCTCCTCTGGAGAGCCCAATGAGACATGCGGCAAGTCAGAGGACTGTACTGCAGGCTCATTTGGAACACTCGCGGGTTGCACAGTGCTAGAGGGCGGTGTGGAGCGTGGAATAGTCAGCGCTTTGTTCCACACCGTAACCCTCAGGTCACCCTGGCCGCCAGCCGATGTACTAGCTCTCGCGGAGCCAGTAGATCGGGGTGCGGGTTAGGGGACTCTACCACGAAGGTCATTGAGTCTCGACCGCAACCGTGCGATGGGCATGTTCCCGCAATGGGAACATGACTCATCCACAAACGCTGCCTTAGCGTGCTCGACACCCAGACACACAAGGCAGCGATTGTGCCCATCAGAGTCAGACACATATAGACCGCAACCAGAAATACACGGGCGAGGCATCTTTAAAAAGACGTGCCGCGTACAATGCTCTTTTGTGAAAGGAGATTTTCTCCACAAATGTTGAAGCGACCAGGGAGAGAACACACACACTCTGGCAAATCACTGCACAGATAAGCAGGGAATGTGCACTCGCTGGAACTCGCTGTCACACCAACACTTGGAGAGAGGCTCGTCTCGAAGAGAATGAAGAGATGAACTCAGAATTGGCTGTGGAGTGAAGAATCAACTTGGCTCCGAGGCGAAAACATATCTGCATGTTGCTCGCGCACTTCCTTATATACCCCCTGCGTGGGGCGGAGATACGCTATGCAAATTCCGCAGACCCATGGCATTTCATTGCCATTGGCTCGTTTTATATACTCGAAGATGATAGGCTTTCTAAGCGAAACCCCATTCGTCGTCATCCGACGTAACTCGGAGTGACAACGAAAGGGAACTAGTTATATATGGACAATATTTATGCATCTTAAAGTGTATGTTTCGCTATATCCAATAAGTATTATATGGCCGCCCTAAAGTGTTTAAGAGGGTCTATAAATGTCTGCAGGGCAATGAGGTTCTGTTTTGTAGTTTGCACTTGATTTTGAAAGTACAGTTTGTGCAGTGTGATCATGATCTGGATTTGCATGATTTGTCATGGTGTGTCTAGTTTCATTAATACCTCTTTGTTTATTGACTTATTCAGGTCATCAATGTTGTTACTGCATGGGTGATTCAGCATTGATTTTTGTACCCCTTTATTTTGTCAAAAAGCTCTAAACACAAGCAGGAGTGATCACAATTATTCATGAATGTAAGTATTATCCAAATAGAGTTATTCAAACAGGAAATAGGCCTCCATTAGTCTTAAGGAAATCATTTATGAATCCCAATTACCAATCCACTGGCAATGTGTGATTTGTTTAAGTCAAATTTGATTATAAATTATGCACTTCTCTATAGCCAAGATATTTATTCATGTATTTTTTTATTTATTTTTTTTTCTTTTTTTTTTTCTTCTTTCTGGTGTTGATGAATGGTGAAATGTCGTTGTCAGGCTATTGGTTGAGATTTTCTTCTTCGCCTTCTCTCTTGAGTACAGGAAATGTAACTTTCTTTAAAACAGACTGTGTGTTTGACAGTGTGTCATTAATAGATCATGGAGCTCAGTTCACTTCTTCTGATGCTCTGTGAGTATTATTTTCTCATTTCAAGTCAAGTCAAGTCGTCTTCATTTCTATAGCGCTTTTAACAATGTAGATTGTTCCAAAGCAGCTTTACAGTGATAATAGAAAATTAAAGTAAAGTGTTTTGGCTTTATAGCAGCTCTAGAATAAAGTTATTGTCCAGCTAAAATTATTATGCATTATAGCAAATATCAGGTTTTGATATGTATTTTAACTCATTCATGCTGCTCTTATTCTATCCGGCAGAAGAATTATGTTTATAATGTGTGTGTCAGCTTGTACATCTTCAATGTTTACAGTTCAACTGTTTGACTCTTGAGCTTTCAGCAATCAGAAGTTGCTTATCCAAATATGAGGACGTATGTTTGTAAAAACCTCTTTAAGCAATGATTTGTCAATTGACTGAGTTGGAAATGACGGTCCCCTTCTTTGTTACTATTTAGTTGGGTGGTTGTGATTCCCTGTGTGGTGGTCTAAGCAGATTTGTTGCTTAGGTGAATTGTTGAGAATTTCCATCTTTTTGCCGCATCAGCATCTGATAATTGACTTGTTTCTTTCATGTTTAAACTGAAATCAGGTTCATTTTTCCCCTTTTTGTTTGTTCATTTTAGGTAATTCAGAATACTTGTTTGAAGTTTTCCTGATTTCAGTCCTACAGATCTTTGCATTGACTAAATTGTCAGTGGTGATTCCAACTAAGTTTTTGTTGGGAACTTAGAGCTGGACTTGGTTATTATTTACATTCTGAATCTGATGTTTGTCTAATTCCACAAGCCTCTTTCTTTCATTTGACCTATTCTCAATTAATTATTCTTCAGTTATTGTCTGCAATTTTTTTTGTTTTTTGTATCCTTTGTTCTTTATTAAAACATTGAAATAATAATTTCATCTTCAGAGGATTCTGTAACCTTCCAGGCCATGTTTTGTAATTCTGGTAATATTCAGAACTCAAAAATGTTTGTATTCTCCTATGTTCTTCTAACTGACAAACAATTGTGTTTGCTTTCATTCACACCTCTGTGACTCTGTGAACTTAAAGGAGAACTCCGGTCAGTTTTAACATTGAGCTCATTTTTTTGTACATTTGGAGTGCTGTCAATACAGAGAACAACGACAAAAATCGGTGTTGCCTACACCGAGTTATTCTATTTTTAAAATTTGCACCCTGTTGACTTCAATGGGGCAAGTACTAAACCTGCTTTTAGCCTCTTAACATCCTTGATGTGTCATTACAAGTGCACAGAAAATGTGAGTGATTCCTTCTGAGTGAACACGAGTGAGTCTGACTGCAGTAGATGTGAAAGATATGTATAAAAATGATGTTATTTAAGCCAGCGCAAATACCTTTGTTTACATCCTGTTTTTCGGTTGAAGTCCAAAGTAGTCGATTGCCGAGTTCACGCGCGTGATCATAGGTATTAAACCTATGCGTGTGAACTCTGCAATCGACTACTTTGGACTTCAACCGAAAACAGGATGTAAACAAAGGTATTTGCGCTGGCTTAAATAACATCATTTTTATACATATCTTTCACATCTACTGCAGTCAGATTCACTCGTGTTCACTCTGAAGGAATCACTCACATGACCTGTGCACTTGTAATGACACATCAAGGATGTTAAGAGGCTAAAAGCAGGTTTAGTACTTGCCCCATTGAAGTCAACAGGGTGCAAATTTTAAAAATAGAATAACTCGGTGTAGGCAACACCGATTTTTGTCGTTGTTCTCTGTATTGACAGCACTCCAAATGTACAAAAAAATGAGCTCAATGTTAAAATTGACCGGAGTTCTCCTTTAAAGGGCACGTATGCCCTTTTTACAAGATGTAAAATAAGTCTCTGATGTCCCCAGAGTGTGTATGTGAAGTTTTAATTGAAAAATACCCAACAGATATTTTTTTTTTTTGTCTAATTTAATTTAAAATGTCTGAACAGAAACTGTACTAGCAGTGTTCAGTAAAAAACCGGAGTTACAATACTGCATACAGAGCCAGAAAATATATGCTGAATGGAGATAGAGCAGGTATAGTTTAGTTTAATTACGGTTATAACTTATTTGTCATCTTGTTTTTTGTCCACTATTAATACAAGCCTGCTGTAGCAGATCCTGTCTGAATGATGGCCAAAAATATACTGATGAGTTTTATGATGGGTGGAATGAAGCCAGGACACCAGGGTTCCACCTCTACTCTTTACGAAAAGTGCCATGGGATTTTTAATGACCATAGAGAGTCAGGAGCTTGGTTTTACGTCTCATCCAAAGGACGGTGCTCTTTGACAGTAGCCTATAGTGTCCCGATACTACACTGTGGCGTTAGGACCCACACAGACCACAGGGTGAGCAGCGCCCCCTACTGGCTGCTGGCCATATCACCCTGTATGCATATGAATGAATGTTTGTTTTACTGAAATACATTTCTGTGAATGTGGAATTTTCTTATAAATGTTTAGATTGACATACATATGGACGCCATACAAATATATGCCTTATTTTTTTAAAAGCAGCATCTATAATTTGTGTTCTCTCTCTCTATTTCTCTCCCTCTTTGTTTCTTTTTGGTTTTTTTTAGTGCTGACTTCAAATATCCATTCTGGACACACTCAATGTAAGTCGCATATTTGTTCTTTATAAAACAATACATGAATTGTGACCATGATGGCATGAGCAATTACAGACATTACTTCCGACTGAATATTAACTCAAGACTGTATCATTATATTCTTCCAGATAGACCAGTACCACATTTAATTGTATATCCCCAGAGATCTGTGTTCACGGGAGACACAGTAACTTTCACATGTGATCTGGGAATCTCGCCTGGATGGATGTTTTCCTGGTTCATCAAGACCACGTGGATCGATTATGGCATAAATCATTATCAATTGATCAATGTTCAAGCCTCTGATGGAGGACTTTATGGGTGTTTTGCAACCAGAATAATGTTCTACCGCACAGAGTACTCAGAGCACAGTGAAATGGTTGTGTTAACAGTACAAGGTAAGATTTTCTTTGGTTTTGTTTGTCTATACTGTTAAGTACAAATGTTACAAAAATGTAGACTACTTTCCACTACTAAAGATACTTAAAAGGTTACTCAACCCCTGGTCAGAGCCTGACTCCACCCACTGGCAACATTTGAAAAAGCCTCGTGCACCTGAGACCCCTCAATAATCAAGATCACATTAGCAGATAATGAGTTGCCATGAGAACGACTGACATCTTTAGATTTTCATACAGATTACATAAACAGAGAATATTTGTTTTCGTTTTGAATTAGATAATTTAATAGCAGAGACTTTTGCTTATGCCTGTGTGACTAGTATTCACTGAGTTTTGTTTAAGTTTAGAGATGTGCTCCAGAAAAAAAGTTCACGGAGACGGAGAGGCAGAAAGCATACCCTGTTTTCTTTATTTTACAAAACCACAATGGTTTATTTTTTTAGACTGTAAGTGGACACATAAAAAAGTAAACATTTAACAGTTTATTGTATATGCCGATGCGTTTGTCGAACCCAGAAGATTAACTTTAGCCTAATAGGAAGAAACAAAAATTGTGATTAAAAATATATGCTCACTCACATCAAGACGCCGCTGCGGTGGTGGAGTCCATGCAGGAGGAGCAGCGTTTGGCACTGCGTCACTTTTCAGCGCGAGCTGTGTGGAGAAGCCCATTTTACCTAGGATACACAAAATAACCTATATAACTATATAAATGCTATGCTAACTAGATGCTAATATACGCTATCCTGATTGTTTTCAATACTCACAATTCCAACTCCTGACTCACTACAGTGGTTTTGATGGAACAAGATGTTTTTACACCAGGGGCTGCCAAGGGCACGGTGAGCTGGTGCCTGCTTATGTTACGCGGCACCACAACATCCAATAGGAAAATTCAACTGCAGTAGCAACCGTTCAACCTGAAGAGGGCAGCACTCCGACATTTTTACACTATATATTGTAGAATTGAAACACTTTATACCCAAATGTCAAAAAAATTACTTGAATCAATGAGCAGCATTAATAAAGCCCCAGTCTTACAGATCATTAACTAAAAAAAGTTGTTTTAGGGTTTAGTTACCCTTTATCATGTAATTTCAGTGGTTTTAATTTACACAAACACACACACATACATGATCGTGGCTTAAACATACACCATTTATCTTGTTTAACACGTTCATTTTGTCATTATTTGCTATATCCAGCAAAGTAAACAATCAGACAGGTCTTATGGAAATAATATATACATGTGTATACATACAAGCTATGTCTGTGTGTTTATGCTGCATGAGTAATATGTGACCCTGGACCACAAAACCAGTCTTATGTGTAATTTTTTTAAAATTGAGATTTATACATCATCTGAAAGCTGAATACATAATCTTTCCATTGATGTATGGTTTGTTAGGATAGGACCATATTTGGCCGAGATACAACTATTGAAAAGCTGGAATCTGAGGGTTCAGAAAAATCGAAATATTGAGAAAACCTTTAAAGTTGTCCATTTCTATTGGCGATAGTGCTGCATCCATTCACAAAAATAAATGTTTTATGTATTCAAGGTGGGAAATTTACAAAATATCTTCATGGAACATGATCTTTACTTAAAATCCTGATGATTTTTGGCATAAAAGAAAAATCTATAATTTTGACCCATAGAATGTTTTGTTAGCTATTGCCACAAATATACCTGTGCAACATAAGACTGGTTTTGTGATCCAGGGTCACATATATGCAATATATTACACATACAGTACTATATCTGATCATCAGATATACATCTATATATTATGAAGTGTATTACTGAATATAAAATTACATACAGTACATTATGATATACAAGTTGTTGTTGTGATATACAAGTATATTGTCACATATTAAATAAATAAATTATAAATAAATAAATAAATAAATAAATACAAATACAATTCCAAGGTTTGTTTGGTTTTTGTTAAAAGTTTCTCGTATCCCATTTGTGTGCGAAAAGGCCTAATTAAAGGGATAATGAACTGCATTATTTTATGTTTCCTGGGGTGCACTTACATCACTATTATGATTTTTACATCAAAATTGTAATAATTTAATAATAAAAGGCATTTTTCCTATCCTGATTTTAGCCCTCTGATTTAAATGCTGGTTCTGGCTGACCTAGTTTATAGGTTTATGAATCGTGGAAAGTGTTGATTTTAGCATCATATTTAGATTGTGGCATGAAAGGTTGCAGTGGATGAGCATTGTAGCCGATCACAGACATGTTGAGCGCATGAATGCAGCGATCTCGTCATTGTAACTCGATATCTGCACACTAACGAATCCTTTCATCATAACTAACAGTGCAAACACAATATAAATAAGAGATTTGTTGATTCAAATGGGAGTTTTGGCGAGAGTCCAGAACACTCGCGCTGTTTGATTGACAGTTCCAGCGATTGTAAAGTGAGCGTGCTTTGATTGCTTTCTATATTTTAACCACAGTTTAAATATTATTTTTATCCTATGTGATGTTGACCGTTTAGTCACTGGTTTGATTTACTGACAGTAAATGATTTTGAGACAGAAAACATCTGACTGTTGGCCTACATGAATAATTACATAAGAAATCACTGGTCACTGCACTGGTGATTTTGCTTAGACATGTACACATCATCTGTACAAATCAATTTGTAACAAAGCAATACTGACACAGTAAAGAGTAAAAACTTTGCATGTTGTGCAGTTCCTGTCGGATCAAATATAGAAGGCACACAATAGATTTTTTTTTATTTCAGGCTCTCTGCAAATCTAATGCAGCTACTGTGTTTTTCCACAACCTGGCTCTGCACAACATTTTGCACTCATCAAAGGCATGGTTATTGCTTAGTTGCTTGATCCAGTATTAGCCTCATGTCTGTTATTTACCTACTACTACTTGTTGTGCTCGAACCAGTGGGTGGGGCTACTGAACTTTAGGGTTTGTGATGTCACCAACCCGGGAAGAAGCTTGTTGTAGTTCCTACCATGCCGTAGTCCTTAAAAATCGATTTCTGTAAAAGAAATATCTCCCTTTGCATTATTTGAGCTTCGTAACTTTGCAAATGTGCTCAAACAGCAGCATTGCACACTAAGGCCCCGATCACACGTAACGCATTTTTTTTGCAGTGAGCCTTTTTTCAATTGTTTTCCTATGGCAGTGAGCGTTCTGCGTGCTGTTTATGCGCCCCAGTCGCCTCGCGTTTTACCGCCTGCTGTGCCTCGCGTTTTTGCAGTTGAAAGAAAAAAAAGCAACTTCGAGCGGAAAAAGCGCCGACGTCATCGCAGGTTTTTTTTGTTTTGTTTTTTAGAGCGCTCGTGATTAGACTGACAGGACAGCTGACTCCCTGGCACTGCCAGTTCTGTGTGATCGGCCGATTGGCCGTGCTGTGTGCCTCGCGTTTTCGAACCTGAAAAACGCGTTTAGTGTGATTGGGGCTTAACTAAAGTTAAAAAAGTGAAATCATAGTAAGGAACCCTTTATGTCATTGGTAAATTATAAGCACTATATCTCCATATCTCTCTTTGAGTGGTCTGACATGTCATTTGTTGGCACAAACAAAAATGTGTGTTTGGTCTGGCACTATCTTTTGGTTTGAATAATGGAGGGTGGAGGTGGTATGTTTAGGAAACACACTCAGAAAGTACTTGGGATAAAAGCATCCACTATAACAAATAAATGTCAAGGCAAATCATTATTATCATTATTCATTATTTTGGCTCTTTTCGTTGGGTGCTATTAGTAAAAGTGGAACAACACTTTTATATTTAAAAGAAAACATTTTCAGGCAAACTGACAAATATGGAAAATAATGCCTGTGTGTGTGAAAGATACACTCAAGGTTGTTTCACTGTGTAGATAAACTGCAGCCGACTCTGACTGTAAAGCCCCAGAGTTCAGTGTTCACTGGAGACACAGTTACTCTCAGCTGTGACGTGGGAAGCTCAACTGGATGGACGTTTGACTGGGGGAAAGACTCAAACTGGGAATTCGGTGATTATGCAGGAACTAAAACAATCAGTTCTGTGAGCGTCTCTGATGGAGGAACATACTGGTGTAGAGCAAAGTGAGAAAACTACTACACAGACCTCAGTCATGTTAAGATAACAGTGAGAGGTAAGTATTCTTTCTATATTTTGAGTTTTAATGACTTTCAGACATGTGAAATGTGTGTTTGCTTATTTCACAGTGAGACCCAAACCTGTAGTGATTGTTCAACCTGATGTCCGTGTGTTCAGAGGAGAGAGAGTCACTCTCACATGTGACATACAGGAGACAGGAGTCTGGAGGTACAGCTGGTATAAAGATCAAGATAACAGCAGAAGAACAGACCAGATCTATTACAGCGCAGGACAAGACCAGATCTATATAATCACATCTGTGGATCAGTCTCATGCTGGTCTGCACAGATGTAGAGGAACTCTGACTGAAACCCTACAAAACTCAGAGATCAGTGATGGAGTTACACTGACAGTATCAGGTGAGTAAGTTTATCTTTTCCTCACTGTGACAATCATGAGCCCACAAAGACATTAGATAACCAGGCAAATGTGTGCTTAGTTTGCATTTATGTTTTTACTGCTTTTCACAAATAGTAGCACACACTACTATCATGTTCCAATTCAGTTTATGTTCTAGATTTCGCAAACAGACGTTGGTCCAATCAGCGATGGTGACACTGTGACAGAGAATATGAGGCTATTTTAGTTCACAGAAAGTATACTCAAAGTCTCAATGTGCAGGACAGGTAGACTTATAGCCTATGTCCTCAAGACATTTTCAGTTGGCCTTCTCTTCATGTTATCAAAAGATGACTTGTAACCACACTGTAAAAACTAAAGGAGCCTCAAGTATCCTATTGGATACTCAAGGAACTTCAAAATGTAATTTTGGTGCCTCAAAGCTCTTTTTCCTATAGAAGGGTATAGCTGGAAGAGCATTGACAATCTTTGAGGTTCTTGCTGGAACTTATGGGATCCTTTAAGCACTTTGTATTTACTTCAGAGGTTCTGGAGTCACCTTTTCATTACTATGAGACCTCGAAGTGCTTTGGGGGAAAATAGAGGAACTTGAATGCGATAGAAGGGTTATTGGAAGATCTTTTAACATTTAAGTGGTTCCTGGAAGATCTCTTAAGTTAAAGCCAGCATCTGGAGGAACCCAATGGTTCAGTGAGGCCTGAATTAGATTATTATTCTGTTATTATTATTATTATCCTATTATTATTATTATTATTATAGGCTACTTAAGTTTGATTCAGTATACATACCCAGGTGAAAAAGACGTACTATTAAATGTATTAAAAATGTACTTGAGTGTGTTTTTAGTAGACCTACAATACAAATATACTTTAATGCATTTTTATTATTATTATTATTATTATTATTATAGGCAAGTTTGATTCAGGATACATACCCAGGTGAAAAAGATGTACTATTAAATGTATTAAAAATGTACTTGAGTGTGTTTTTAGTAGACCTACAATACAAATATACTTTAATGCATTTTTAATACATTTAACAGTAACCTAGTCTTTTTCACTTGGGTAGCTTACATATATTTAGTATAGGCCTATTTTATTAAATAATTTAAACCTTAAACAACAACACTAAATAATAATAATAATATTATATGAAGAAGAAGAAGCAGGAGGAGAAAAGTATTATTCTGTCACGAAACTGCTGCTATTCCTCAGCTGTCGTCGCTTCAGTGATGCTCGCGCTGCTCGCGCGCAACAAAGCTCAGCTGATCGTCATCAGGAAAGTAACGGCTCCTCTCATCAAAGCTTCCGCCGTTTGTTCGGCTCTCCATTACAAGGTTTGTAAACTCGCCAAATAAATATAAATACAGAGTCTACTCACTATATATTTAAACACACATATATATAAACTAAATTTATTATACATTACTACGTTTTTACAGTGTTTACCACTCGTTTATGGCACAGTATCTGGTATGAAGGTTTTAGCCGCGATGCTAACTGTTGATCGAATGAACAAATGGAAATGATTGACTTATTGTCTTAGATTGATTTAGTCATTCAATTCAACATATTTTGTACAACTGTGTCTTCAAATTGCTGATATAGCCTAACTAATTTAGAAAATTCTCTGATTCTTGGCGTTTGTTATTAATAACAAAAACAGGTTATAGTTTGCTCTGTTTTTGTTTAGCCTAACTTTACTTACTACAGGTGCCCTCATTCTCTCAAATACCATTTTAAAGCCATTTACTGGTCAATAAATATTATGTTGTGAATAATCAGCTTTGTTCTTTTGTTTCCCCAGAACAACCATTACATTTCTAAAATAATCTGAACATTTCAGTGGCAACATTGAATTACAGTAAGTTACCTGCATCACATGCTGTACTTTATTACTATGAACTTTCTCTGTGTGCAATTGTATTGTTTGACTGTGTACTTGTGTTTTTTAATCAGTTACTCTCTTAAAATCTTTTCTCATGATCTCAAATCTCATTCATGTTACTCAGAAAAATAATATCACAGGTTTGATTCACAAAAAATGCTATAGACATTTTAACTCTGAATTATAACTTCAAGTTTAGTCTTTTTCGACAAAAAAAAAAAAAAAAAAAAAAGGAAAAAGCTATTAGGCTTCAGAAGACTTGCAACACAACCCATAACACATGAGTTGTGAACTCATTGATTATTTTTAGGATCTTTTCTGGGACATTTTTGGAGCTTAACCATTTTTACATAAATTGTTGCATTGAATTGAACTAGACAAGTGTACATAAGAATGGTTTCATGATTGATTTACACATTTGTTTTCTTCTTGTGTTTCATGCAGTGAAACTGAATGGTGACTGGGGTTGCATTATGCCTGAGATCTGCTTTTGGGTTCCACAGACAGAAAGTCAAACAGGTTTGGAACGTCACAAGGCTGAGGAAATTATTTAAATTTCACAACTATCACTTTAATAACAATACTAACAGTAAATTTTGTACTTTGCAGGGATCTCAGTAAGCTGAAATACAAGTTTGATCAAGAATAAAAATCCTCCTGTAGACCTGAAAATCATTGAAGTGTCTGGACCATCCACCAGAAAAGAAGAAAAACAAACGGAAAACGATGCTGTACCTTTTCACTTTTCTAACTCGTTAAGTACCTCACACCAACTTGGTCCCATAGTGACATTTTTGACCACAAACGAAATTGCTGATCGTGTGGATTCTTATTGAAATGACTGGAATTCACCAGTGAACATTCACAGAACAACAGATCATTTTACTGCACCTTAACTCTGTTTCCAGGTCGAAGCCTCTACTTCTACTTCCTCTATCTTGTTTCATGAGAATACTCAACAACCATTTATGAACACTGTTGATTCAAGTCACACATTTAAGATTTTCAAAAGCCATAGTGTACATTACAGTCTCCAGTCAAATGGCATCCCAGACTTCAACATTTTATGATTCAAAATAGCTGAATAACTAATGTTGGAGCTATTTTGCACTTTGTTTATTTTTGGCTTAAGTTATAGTCTTATTTATTTTCTTTTCTTGCTAAAAGTTAACTTGCTTTATTTTGCATTTATGCTTATTTTCTTGTTTATTTACATTGTCGTTTATTGGTCACGTGGTGCTATGTTAATTTGCATAAATAGGTCAAGGTGGGAGGAACCAGGAGGGCTGCGAGGGCATATGGTTTTTTACCACAGCGTGAGAGAGGCAGCAGGAAATGTCTGTGAGCTTGCTTATATGTGTGAATAAACCTCCTCGAACTCATCTTTTGCTATGGACATTAGTTTATTTTGGTACCTCTAACCATGCGTAAAGCCTAACCCATGACGTAGCCTCAGTGGCCATTTGAGAAGTTTGGCATTATTAGTTTTGTTTAAGTTTATGGACAAATAGCCACTACATTAAGTAAAAAACCCGCCCCTGGATGTATATCGTTGGTTTACCTGGAAATTGGACTCGTTGTTTGCTGGATTATCCTTTTGAAAGTGGATTACTCACCTGGATGCTCGAGACAACGCTGGGCCTAGGAGTGGCGGAGGCGCGGGCTAGATACAGCGCAAACGTCAAGTAATCCGACCCATCCGACAGTGTAAAGCTTCCTGGACACCGTACTGGATAACGGTGACGCTACTGGAGCGCTGGAGCTGCATTTACGGAGTGGAGGATTGATGTTTGTTGCAATTGGATTCGCAAAAGCTGGCCCAAAGCCTTCACAGGTGACGCGCACGGCCGCGCGCAACAACAATCACTGCGCGCATTCAACTCCGTGCGCAAAGGCAACCACCGCTGCAAACAAAGTTCCGCAAGGTACGTGCTTTATTCAACCTTTGCAAATAACTGTGTGTGCACCTGGCCAACATCAATAGAAAGTGAAAATGTCTGACGTTGCATCCAAAGCCACAAGTGACATGGCGCTTTCGATAAGGAGGCGCACAAGTTTTACTGCTAAAGGAATGATGTTTTTCATGCAAACGTGTCAGGAAAAGAGATCGACGAAATGCAGACAAGCCAAATTGTGCATGAATCAAATGGATAAATTGATGCATTCTGCAGACAATATTGATGCAGTCAAGTCTCTTTTGGATCAAATGATAACATGTGTTAATGAGGCAAAACAACATCATTTGTCATTTGTGTCACTGAACATACCTCAGGATGAAAAGGAAAAACAAGATAAATATTTTGAACAAAAGGAAAATCTGTTTTCAAACTTTATTGATGATGTCAAAGGGTGGTTATCAAATGCAGGCCATTTATATGAACTTCCAATCAAACCACCTGATAATCAAACTGATATTAGGCCTGAGGACAGTGTATCCAATAAAGGTTCTGCAGCGCGCTCAAAAGCTGGCTCTAAACTGTCAAGAACTTCATCTAGTGCATCTGCAAAAATATTAGCGCAAGCAGATAAAGCAGCATTACAGGAGCGCATGGCTGCTCTAAAACAAAAGCACATTTTGGAGGCGCAGGAGGAACAAATAAGACTTGAACAAGAGGAATTAAGAAGGAAACAGGAAAAGGACCAAGAGGAATTACGGAAGAAACGGGAACGTTTAAGGAGAGAAAAGGAACAACTTGCTCTGGAGGCAGAATTAAAGGTGACAAATGCAAAATTGAAGGTTCTGGAAATAAATTCAAAGTGTGGCTCTAAAGTGTCAAAATGTGCATCTACAACATCAGATGGCATGAACTCTTACTTGGAAAGGTCAGAAATTCCAGGAAAATATGAACTAAATCCAAATGCTGAACGTTTTGTGCCCACCAATGAAAACTCTGAACCTTCCTCCAGTCGTTTATTAAATTCTGTCCCTGTTGGTGTTAAACCCAAACATGTTGTAATACAACCACCCATACCTAATGTCATTCCTGTTTCTCAAAGACAAAGTACACGACCACTGGTTTTGCAAAATGCTCATGATAATAATCAATCCACCAACTCTCTGGACATTTTGAACATCATGCAGCGTCAAAATGAAATTACTGCCCTGTTGGTCCAACAAAACACAGCCTCTGCTCTGCCTATGAGAAATATACCTGTATTTGATGGTGATCCCCTGTATTTCAAATCTTTTCTCAGAGCCTTTGAAAATTGTATTGAGGATAAAACTCAAAATTTCAGTGATTGTTTGTACTTCCTAGAACAGTACACTAGGGGGCAACCAAGAGACATTGTAAGAAGTTGTCAGCATCTGCCCTCTGAACCGGGTTACCAAAGAGCAAAAACACTTTTGATTGAACATTTTGGCAGTGAACACAAAATCTCTTCTGCTTATATGGACAAAATCAACAACTGGCCCTCAATAAAACCTGAGGATGTTAACGCTCTGCAGTCATTTGCTTTGTTCCTTCGAGGTTGCTCCAATATAGTACATCATATAAAGTACATGGAGTTGGACATGCCAGCTAACCTCAGGACAATCCTAATGAAACTCCCATACAAACTGAGGGAAAAGTGGAGAAATGTGGCATGTGACATACTGGAACAAACTGGAAGCAGAGCAGTGTTTGTTGATTTTGTAAATTTTATTGAAAAACAAGTCAAAATTGTTTCAGACCCGCTGTTTGGAAATATTAATGATGTTTCCCCAGCCAGCCACACAAAGCTATCCACTCAAGTTAAGCAGAAAAGGAAAAGTGGTACCTTTGCCACCAGCATCAATGCAATAAAGGACGGACATAAAGAAAAGGAAAACTTAACAGCTCACAGTAACCAGCTCAAATGTCTGTTCTGCCATTTCACCAATCACACTCTGGAAAAATGCTTTCAGTTTAGAAGAAAGACACAACAGGACAAGATTCACTTTCTAAAGGAGAAAGGTGTTTGTTTTGGGTGCTTGAAATATGGACACACAAGCAAAGACTGTAGGAGTCGTCTGGATTGTGAAGTGTGTCACAGGAAACACCCATCTGTCCTGCATGTGGAGAAGGAGGATACTTCAAGGATAACCTCCAAAGAAACTGTGAGCATTGTACCCGAGCAGCAGCAGACGTGTGGTCATATTGGGGCTGGTGAAGAGGATACTGCTGTTTTCTCCATTGTGGCTGTGCAGGTGAAAAGTCAGAAAAGTAATAAAGTTGTGCACACTTACGCTTTCTTGGACCCTGGGAGCTCTGGTACCTTCTGCACTGCAAGTCTGGCTGAAAGGCTGGGAGTATCAGGTAAAAACTGTAACATACTATTAAGGACAATGGGACAGACTAAAACCATTAATACCACTGTGATAATTGGTCTGGAGGTGTCTGGTTTTGACACCGAGGATTTTATTGAGCTGCCATCTGTTCTGACACAAACAGAAATGCCTGTATCCAAAGTCAATGTGCCATGTCAGGATGATGTTGCCAAGTGGGCGTATTTGAGTAGCATTAGGCTACATGAAGTAGATGCAGATGTGGACTTGCTCATTGGAACTGACTGTCCCAAAGTTTTGGAGCCATGGGAACTAATAAACAGTCAATGTGGTGGACCGTATGCAGTGAGGACCAGAGTTGGCTGGGTCATAAACGGGCCTCTTCGTGTTGGAGACTCTGGAGGTACTGGTGTCAAATCAGGATGCACTGTTGTAACTGCTAATCATATATCTGTGGAGCACTTGGAAAATATGTTGATGCAGCAGTACAATCATGGCTTTGCTGAAAGAACATATGATGAACAACTTGAGATGTCAAGAGAAGACATTCAATTCATGAAAATTGTGAAGGATACAACAGTGCTTAACAATGAACATTATTGCATTGACTTACCTTTCAGAGTTGAAGATCCTGTTTTGCCAAATAATCGCTGCATTGCATTACAAAGACTCCAAAGCCTGAAGAGGAGATTTAACAGAGATATTTCATTCAAAGCTCAATACATTGATTTCCTCAACAACATGTTGGAGCAAGGATATGCAGAAAAGGTTCCCACAAATGAGCCCACTCCAAAACAAGGAAAGGTGTGGTACATTCCCCACCATGGTGTACATCACCCAACCAAAGGTAAATTGCGTGTTGTGTTCGATTGCGGCTGTACTTACAAAGGTACATCATTAAACAGCCAGCTCCTGCAGGGCCCAGACTTCACTAACACGCTTATTGGTGTCCTCCTCCGGTTTAGAGAAGAGCCCATCGCTGTTATGGCTGACATCAACGCCATGTTCCATCAGGTCCGGGTCCCACACAAGCATGTCAACTTCTTGCGCTTTTTATGGTGGCCCAATGGAGACGCTACAACGGAGCCAGAGGAATACAGGATGTGCGTGCATTTGTTTGGAGCTGTATCCTCTCCAAGCTGTTCAAACTATGCACTGAGAAGAACTGCTGAGGATAATGCACTGCAATACTCACCCGACGTCCTCAGCACAGTCAAAACAAATTTCTATGTGGATGACTGTCTCAAGTCCACTGTGACAGAGGAAGATGCAGTGAAGCTCATACATGGACTAACATCTCTCTGTAAAAAAGGTGGCTTCCATCTCCAAAAGTGGGTCACAAATAGCCAAAATGTGTTTGCACTTATTCCCATCAATATCAGAGCAGTGGGTTTGGAGAACATGGATTTGGACAGGGACCAACTCCCTGTGGAAAGAGCTCTGGGGATGCAATGGTGTGTTCAAGGAGACACGTTCAGCTTCAGGACGGCAGTGCAGGAACGTCCACACACCAGGAGGGGCATCCTCTCTGTGGTGAGCTCTCTCTATGATCCACTGGGTTTTCTGTCTCCTTTCATAATCCCTGCCAAGTTACTGTTACAGGAGTTGTGTAGAATGAACTTCAAATGGGATGAGCCAATCCCCAGTGCCGTCTCCAGACATTGGTCTGAGTGGCTCTCTGAACTTCAGCATATGAGTGGATTTAAAGTGGAACGGTGCATTAAACCCAAGAACTTTGGAACACAAGTGAAAGCAGAACTGCATAATTTTTCAGATGCCAGTCAATCAGGATACGGCACTGTTTCATACTTGAGATTGGAGAGTACTGACAGTGTGCATGTTTCATTCATCACAGGCAAGGCTCGTGTTGCTCCTCTAAAGCAACTAACCATCCCACGCCTTGAGCTTGCTGCAGCTGTGCTTGCGGTTCGAGTGAACACAATGCTGTTGAAGGAGCTACAGTTGCCATTGCAAAGGTCATTTTTCTGGACTGATAGCACTACTGTTCTCAAGTACATCTTCAATGAAACAAAGCGCTTTCACACATATGTTGCCAACCGTGTCAGCACTATAAGAGAAGCCACGGACAAAGATCAGTGGAGGTATGTAAACACCAAAGATAATCCTGCAGATGAAGCATCTCGAGGACTAAGAGCTCAGGAGTTTGGGAAAGGAAAATGGCTAAAAGGACCAGACTTTTTGCATTTGTCTTCCACCGAATGGCCAAAACTCGACTTGGACTCCTCCTCCATCCCATCTGATGATCCAGAGGTAAAAAGGGAACTTAAAGTGAATGCTGTTACAACACACAGTGACAATCCCCTCAGTCGGCTCATTCACTATTTCTCATCCTGGAGAAAGCTTAAAACATCAGTGGCCTGGTTGTTGGAGCTGAAAGAAAGACTTTTACTTTTGAGC
This sequence comes from Squalius cephalus, assembly GCF_949319135.1. NCBI lineage: Eukaryota > Metazoa > Chordata > Actinopteri > Cypriniformes > Leuciscidae > Squalius > Squalius cephalus. The sequence continues at coordinate 7,140,724 of NC_137124.1, forward strand.
CGAAAGAGGAAAGAATATGTGGTCAAGCAGAATGAAAATGTGGAAAAGGAGCTTAAAAAATTCAAAGCCGCACTTGGAAGATCCAGCTTGACACCAGAGCGCTTGGAGGAAGCCGAAAAGGCAATAATTCAGTTTGCACAAAACCAAAGATTCAGCACTGAAATTTCCTCACTAAAACACGACCCAAAGACTGTTTCCAAAGACAGCCCTCTGTATCGCCTCGACCCCTTCATCAAAGATGGCATTCTCAGAGTTGGTGGACGCCTGTCTAAATCTGCCCTGCCGTTGGAGGTAAAACATCCTGTGATTCTGTCGAAGGATCTGCATGTTTCCCAGCTCATATTACGTTACATCCATTACCAACTTGGACATGCTGGACGCAATCACATGCTGCACAGATTGAGACAGAAGTATTGGATTATTAATGCCAACTCTGCGGCCAGGAAGATTCTCTCACAATGTACAGTGTGCAGAAGGTACAGAGGAAAACTTGGAGAACAGAAGATGTCCGATTTACCAGAGGAACGAGTTGTGCCTGATAACGCACCCTTTACAAATGCGGGAGTGGACTATTTTGGACCACTGGATGTGAGGAGAGGGAGAACTGTGCTGAAGCGATATGGAGTGATATTTACCTGTCTGAGCAGCCGCGCAATACATCTGGAGGTGGCGAACTCCCTCGACACAGACTCCTGCATCAATGCTGTGCGAAGATTTATCTGCAGAAGAGGACCTGTGACAAGTATGAGGTCAGATAACGGCACAAATTTTGTTGGTGCGAAGAAGGAGCTGAGGCAGGCTCTGGCTGCTTTAAATCACTCTGAAATTGAAAGGACTTTTGTGCAGGAAGGAGTGACGTGGAGTTTTAACACCCCAGCTGCATCTCACCAAGGTGGCGTTTGGGAGCGTCTGATTCGCTCTGTGCGCAGCGTACTTACCTCTGTCGTTGGACATCAACTGCTGGACGAGGAAGGCCTGCAAACACTATTTTGTGAGGTAGAAGCAATACTCAATGACCGGCCAATAACTAAGGTCTCAGAAGATCCCAATGACTTGGAAGCGCTCACTCCAAATCACATTCTCCTGCTGAAAGGCAAGCCCATTCTGCCACCAGGTCTGTTCGAAAAATCTGACCTGTACATTAAGAGGAGATGGAGGCAAGTGCAGTACGTTGCGGAGCTTTTCTGGAAAAGGTGGATATCAGAGTATTTGCTTGTAATGCAAGAAAGACAAAAATGGACAAAGCAAAAAAGAAACTTCATCCCAGGAGATATTGTTGTAATCGCTGATGCTACAGCTCCAAGAGGCTCATGGATGATGGGCAGAGTTTTAAGTACCACAGCTGACTCAAGAGGACTGGTCCGCTCTGTGAAGGTCCAAACGAAGACCAGCATCCTGGACAGACCAATAACCAAGCTCTGTCTTCTCTTGGAGACTAACAATTGACTATGCATTTCATTCTCACTCCTATCTCTGTTTTCTATCTATTTGTTTTTTGCAGGCATGGAAAATCTGAAGATGCAAGATTCAAGCTTAATGTTTAGGTTATAATCAGGAAATAGCTCCTTTGTGCTAAAAGCTAAGATTAATTGTGGGTAAATTACGTCCCAATTAGGGGCTGGGTTGTTGGAGCTATTTTGCACTTTGTTTATTTTTGGCTTAAGTTATAGTCTTATTTATTTTCTTTTCTTGCTAAAAGTTAACTTGCTTTATTTTGCATTTATGCTTATTTTCTTGTTTATTTACATTGTCGTTTATTGGTCACGTGGTGCTATGTTAATTTGCATAAATAGGTCAAGGTGGGAGGAACCAGGAGGGCTGCGAGGGCATATGGTTTTTTACCACAGCGTGAGAGAGGCAGCAGGAAATGTCTGTGAGCTTGCTTATATGTGTGAATAAACCTCCTCGAACTCATCTTTTGCTATGGACATTAGTTTATTTTGGTACCTCTAACCATGCGTAAAGCCTAACCCATGACGTAGCCTCAGTGGCCATTTGAGAAGTTTGGCATTATTAGTTTTGTTTAAGTTTATGGACAAATAGCCACTACAACTAACAATCTGAGATTTCAGTATAGAGATAAAGGTTACAGCACAATGAGTGTATATTAGCACTGTTGTTTGTTTTTGGCATCTGATAGAGCTTTTGGACTTGGAAACAGTGATGTCAGACTTACCATCGGACTGAAACACAAATGTTTTAAAGATAAGTATGATGGACGTTTTTAATTAGTTCAAATGTAATTTTATTTACATTGATTTATTTCGTGGAACATATGTGTTTCCATGCATTTTGTTGAGATGTCTTTTCTTGTTTATCTATTGTATATACATGGTTGATTATTCATGTTGCTTATGTATTATACTATTTTTTTTGTGTATTCATTGATATTAATCTGTAGTTAGCTTTTTTCCCCATGTGCATGGAAGTGTATGTATAAAATTGAATATCAAATATGTAATAAACAATTCTTATTTTGTATTTGGTTCAATTTGTTTATTATAATAGATGTCAAAGGTAACCATAGTAACAACATGAAATTAAATATTTAAAAAAAATGAAATTTGGTTCCTGGAGGCACCCACAGTGGTTCCACACAGTGCTTCATATAAGAGTTCCTCAGGAAACCTGTGTGGTTCCTCAGAGAACCGGCCCTTTTTAAAGGGTGCCTAGAGGATCTACAGACGGTTCCGCCGGTGTGGCGAAGTGAAGAACCCCAAAAGGTTCCTCAAGGCACCTTTTATTTTTACAGTGCAGTGTACTGTGAAAGCTTGGATGTTATAGTTTGCCCTTGGTCAGACAGAGTCAAAATAAATGTCCTTTAGAGGAGGCAGTCAGAAGGCATATCTCCTCTTTCAAGCATTATTTATTGATTAAAATAAAAAGAAAAAGGTCAAGTTGTGACCACTGTACTTCTGTAAATGCAATGGAGAATAGATCTGTTTTGAAGAAGCTCCTCTTGTTTTTGGAACTAAGAAATAATCTTCATGTATTTTGTGACCTTAACACATAGAAACTATATGCATGCATTGGGAAACCATCATTTTTCACAAATATACTCTAATATCAGTGTTACACAAGTACAGGTGATGTTTTCTGACTATTGTTATGTCCTGAGTGTCTGGGTTCTTTTCTTAACAGAATGTAACAAAATTAATGTTTTGAAGAGCCTTTGTCTGGGTCGTGCCACAGCACCACAACAACAAGATCCTTTTTAACACCTTTATTCAAAGGCTCTTAACATATAACAGTTTACTTACAGAATACAAATAAGCCCTATTCGCATGGGATAAGTATTACCTGGTGACCTCTAGTCATTTGTAATTGCGGAGGTTGTCTGTGATCTTAATCCCGTGTGAATCGGCCATGTCTGTAATTTGTAAATTAAAAATTATCCCGCAAATGACCGACCATATTTCGCCGAACACCTGTGATAATATTAGTCCTGCGCGAATCGGCATCTCTGTGATTTGGCGGGGTCGTATATAATTTTTTCAAGGTTTTTGTTTCCTGTGCATGCACTTTTTTATCCATCTTTCGTGAAGAATGGAGGATGCGTTGGAGTGTTTTGATTTTGGGTGCTGGGTCATATCGCTATACACCATACAACTATACAAATTGCATAAAGAGAAAGCTGAAAACCATCAGAAGAGCAAAAACAAAAAGAATGATTAGATGGAGATAAATGTCATTATAGCAGCATGCAGTAAGGAACGTTCTTCTGTTTGTTATATCATACAGCTAGACCTATAACAACAAGACATTTCCAAGCAATAGCCTATTGACATCATATCCGGGAGACAAGTCAGTGAATTCAAGTAAAATCACAGGCTTCACTTATCCCCTGCGAATGCGCCACACGAAATTCAGATGTGGGTGGTAATTTCTAAATCACATGTGGTCCCCAGATAATACTAATCCAGTGTGAATAGGGCTTTAGGAAGGAAACAAAGACTTCAGAAGGGGCAATGCCAAAATAAAAAACCTGTCAAAGAATAACAAATAAATAACAGAAATGTACATTCACAAACCAGGTTAAAGCTCATGGTTTTGATTGGTTCTTTTGTCTATTTTTTGGTCTTTTTTGTGCTCAGTTCTTGAGGTGTTATAACCTCTAAATCCAGAGTTCTCGCGAGAGCACAAGTTAAATTTGCTCAGCGAGTTTACTCTGGTGTCGAGTAATGATGCTCATTAAATATGCCCTTGTATTCGAGCTGCACCAATCACATCGGGTTATCTGATATAGGTGGGCCAGAGGCGAGCTGAACAGATGACGATGTCGAAGTCATTAGTAAACATTGCAAGATGGCTATGGATGAACACCAGTTGTTTGAAACGGCTTTGGCCGCTACAATGAACGAGTCAGACTTGGCTTTTTATCTAAAAGAGGAATAGAAGACGCCACTCAAATCGTTCCTTTGCAAGAAGGGCGTTTTTGCTGTTTTGCTGACCGGATACGGCAAGAGTCTAATCTACCAGTTAGCCCCGCTGGTAGCTAAGCGTATGGGGTTTATTGTTGTGATTGGTCGTAGTGTTATCCAATTGCGTGCAGTGAGATTTTCAAATGCATGCTTGATGCCGCCCCTCGAGCTGGCCGATTCACATTAGTCGATGCCAGACCATTAATCTTTCAGATTTAGGTCTGGATTTCCAGGCTGGAGGTGTATTAGAGTAAAGCAACAAGCTCTGTGAAGCCGTGGTTTACAGTGAATTTAGAACAGCTAAGGGACACTGTTAGGCAAGACGCCGAACACTCTTTTTATGGCATAGTCCATAAAAATATTTATTTCATTTATTTATGTTTGTAGTGTAATTTACAATGGCTTCGAACACAGCTTAGCCAATCAGAATCAAGGACTGAAACTCTCTATTTTATAAAGTGTTTTTAAATATGCATTTTGTGTTTTTACACTTAATGCTTTGCTCCAGCACCTGTTCATAAATTATTGTATGTGAGTGCATCTTTTTTCTCTTTTGTTGAACCATTTTTTTTTTTTTTTTAAAGCATTTGTTTGTTTGTTCTCATGTTTTGGTTGATTTTATCAGCATATGCCAAAGATAGTTAACAATTTTACAGCTTGCACACATTTCTTGTGTTTGTAGACGGTGAGGTGATTCTGGAGAGTTCTGATAATCCTGTGATTGAGGGAGAGACTCTGACTCTACACTGTTTACATCGATCTAAAAACTCCCCGATCCTCAGTGCTGATTTCTATAAAGACGGATCACTGATCCAGAATCAGACGACAGGAGAGATGAGCATCACTGTCTCAAAGTCACATGAGGGTTTCTACTACTGTAAAACAGAGAGAGGACAGTCACCCTGCATTTGGATCTCTGTAAAAGGTGAAAATGCATCAGCGCATATTTGTAAATGCATAAGAGAGTGCAATGCTTTCATGTTTTCTTGTTTGTGTATAACTTTGTCAGTTTGTTTTTCCAGAAGCTTCAATCTCAGTCCCCAAACTTCTCAGTTTTCTACTGGCAGCCTTCATGTTTCTGCTCGTGTCCATCATATTGGCTGTCAAATGCTTCAGAGTTCATGGTGAGATCTCCTTTCTTTCAGTGTGACTGTTGAATTTGTTGAATGCTCTGTCAGTTTTATTAACAAACAATACAGTATCTCAAGTTTGTGTGTGCATTTGTTCTATGAGTCCACCAGGGCTATTCAATAATGCAGAAAAGTGTGATATGCAATCACTTGTTAAATAATGTGATATACGAAACAATAAAGCACAAAACAGAAGTTGAATAATCAAATGTAAAAATAAAGCACAAAACAGAAGTTGAATAATCAAATGTAAAAATAAAACTGCTGAGGCTTTACTGTAAAATAAACACTCCTAAGTTAGAAACATTCTTCAGTCAAGAACAGTGAGTGATTTTTCTCTTTGTTTTTTGTTGTTTGATGAACATTAATGACACAGTCAACAGCAGGTTATAGGCTGCTATCACTTTAAGACCTAATGCATGGATCCAGTATACTGATACACACTTAGCACATGAATACTCACCAAGACTGGCCTTTTGACGTAATTTTTTGTGTATTTGGCCATATGAGCTGTGGAAGAGAACTGAATTCGGGATTGTGCGCTGTCTGAGAAACCGCTTTGTGTGCGTGCGAGTACCGCATTGGGTTTTTAACATTATGTATATACAGAGGCGGACAAAGTACACAGCTACATTACTTGAGTAAAAGTACAGATACCCCTTGCTAAATTTTACTCAAGTACAAGTAAAAGTACTACAGTCAGATGTCTACTTAAGTAAAAGTACTAAAGTACTTGTTTTTAAAAGTACTTGAGTATCAAGAGTACAAGAGTACATTTTCTAAATATTACATTACTACTGCCACAGAGCTTACATTGGTAAACACAGCAAACACTTGAAGCGAAAACTATCATTAACTTGTTCAGAAAATTGAAATAGTCTGGCGAGGTGGGGCCACGGCTTGGCACATTCCCGGGATGCAATATTTTTTTTCCCAGGATGGTAGGGGAAGACTCATGAATATTCATTAGGGAAGTTATCCCTGATTGGTCTGATGACCTACCCCGAACCCCACCCCTAAACCTACCCGTCACTGGGGTTAAGACCAATCAGGGATGACTTCCCTAATGAATATTCATGAGTCTTCCCCTACCATCCTGGGAAAAAAAATATCGCTCCCGGGATGGACCTGCTGCGTCTTCATCCATTGTTTCGTCCATGGTTTCGTCTCTTATCTAAATCTGACCATGGAATTGACTTTGGCGGAAAGCTGAAGGTGATTGCTGATAGGCTGTCCCAATCAGTGGCGCCTGCACAATCCAATCACATTTGAGAGGGTGTCCGAGATATTTCTTTTGTCCTTTTTTTTTATTTATTTATTTTTTTTTTTTAGAAGAAGTAACGGGTACTCACAGGGATAGAAATGTAGTGGAGTAAAGAGTACAATATTTGCCTCTCAAATGTACTTGAGTAAAGTCATGAGTACTCCCCAAAAATGATACTCGAGTAAAGTACAGATCCCTCAAAATTGTACTTAAGTACTGTACTCAAGTAAATGTACTCAGTTACTGTCCGGCTCTGGCTATCTGCATTAAGCTAACGTTTTGATTTTACCTAACTTTGCATTCAGTTGTTGCAAGCCATTGCGATATGCATATCACAATATGTATTTGCGATATTGTTCAGTCCTTATAGAAGGTTTATATTGTTTAGAAATAAACAAGGGAACATTTGTAAATATATTTAGCCAGAATTATTTTATAAGTTACATGGAAGTAGTAAAGTAAAATGCTTCTGTAGCATTTCTCAGATAGTAGAGAAAATTGTTCTACAGCCATTAGTCTGTAGTCATAATGATGAACTTTATGTAAAAACAATAAATGTATACCGGTATGTGTCTTCATTTACACTGCAAGGTTAATGTGTAAGTGTGTTTGTGTTTTACAGTTAAGCCTGATGAGATTATGCCATATACCAATATACAGTCACAGAGGAATGAAGTCACAATGATTCAATGAAATCAGATCTCTTTTATTCTAAAAGAAACTGGCAAATGAACAGCAAATTGTCTGGTGTAACATGTTTGGAAATTGTTTTGATATATTCCCTGTCTGTAATATTAACCTTGAGTCTTGATTTGTTTTATGCAACTTGATTTGTTCTTTTATTTTAAATAAATCTGCACAGCATCTGTTTGGCTCAGTTAATTATGTTTGGTTCACCTCAGGCAGAGATGGTTGATAATTTGGCAGATGATTTTATCCGAAGCAGCTTACATTGCATACATTTTTATATATATATATAAGTTCAGGCATTCCATGGGAATCGAACCCATGACCTTGGTGTTGCTAGCATAATGCTTTTTGAGCTACAGAATTAAATATAATAATACAGCACAAAGGAGTTTCCTTCTAGCCATGTAACTGTTCTTGACTGCTGTTCAGTTTGCTGAAGCACATTTTATCAGTAACCTGGAGATAACCATAGACTAGAAGGTGTGTTCTTAAAATGCTGTGCATACTTGCCTCTCGATTTGGAAATGTCAAACATGGCAGCTTTGATACTTGATCTAAAAAAATAAAAATTCTAACAAGTAGTTTAAATGTGTGTTTTTCTTCACAACAATATTTAAAAAAATAAAAATTACACAGAACAAAACTATACAGGAATAATAATAATAATAAATAATAATAATAATGTGTATTTAAGAGACTAAGTTTAACTGGTGTGTTCAGTAATTCAGTTAAACCATTGCATCATCTTTTGAATACATTCTAAACTGTAATGAACTTTTGCCTTTTTGGTGCAATATCAGTGTCTGTAAACGCTTCCTGTGACCAATGCACTGCATGCACATCATTTTATTTGCCCTAAATTATTAAACAAGAACTTCAAACCCACTCAGAATGAAACCATGATTGTATATTGCAACCAGTCAGATAATGAATTCACAAAGTATGAATAATAATCTAAAGTCATGCAGTTTTAGCAGTGTACAATTTCTTTAAGCAAACATGGCTGATATGGCAAACATCCTTATAACAACTTGTCTTAGTTATGTTGTAATCATATAATAATTTAAATTGATTAAAAAAATGTGCATCAGTAATTGAGAAAATTAGTTCTAATCACACCATCCAATTACCAAATTTTAATTCTTGTGTTTGTATTAAGGCTTACTTCACACAGTTATTCACCTGACAAGTTTAGTTTAGTACCGAGTCCTTCGTCAACGCGTGTGTGCTCATGGTCATGGAATTGACCTGCTAAATGCACGGAGTTTGAGCTTCGTTCTGGTATTCTAAAGCCATAAAGCAGCGAGATAAGGAGCAATAGTAACTGCAGATAAACATCAGACATAAGAGTCACACACACAGACAGATGTGAGTGTGTGTTTCAAGCTTCACAAAACAACATCTGAATGAAACACTCCACAAGTCCCTCAGTGATCTTTCTAACATTAAAGCCCTTGTCAAAGTGCTAGTTCAAAACCAGGATGACACACTGCATCGTTTACCACTGTTAATACACAAAATTGCATGAAATATACACGCAGCCATGTTCATTACCGGTGCACGCTTTGGATTTGATCCAACGATGTTTAAATAAATGTTCACTTGTCGCGTGTTTTAGTCTTCAATTAAAGTTCAATCTCTCTACTCGATGTGTACGTTGTTTTTACTCTATTAAACTCTTTAACAACTCCAGCTTTATTCCAAATACGAAAGGAGAAAACACAAGCAAAGGCGTTAGTGGAGGAGCAGACACTGAACAGAGCAGGTTGAGTCTACGCGGTTCTCATGCTGCGGTTAAATGCGCTGTGGTTCATTGTCGATCACAGTCAGATTGTGTGAGTCCAGATTCACTCAGAGAAATCATGGCAGAAACCGCTCCAGCATCCGCGACCAAAGCGGCCAAGAAGAAATCAGCAGCTAAAAGCAAGAAAGCGGGCCCAGGCGTCCGCGAGCTGATCGTCAAGGCTGTGTCCGCATCTAAAGAGAGGAGCGGTGTGTCCCTCGCCGCCCTGAAGAAAGCGCTCGCTGCCGGGGGATACGATGTGGAGAAGAACAACTCCCGCGTCAAGACCGCCGTCAAGAGTCTCGTTACTAATGACATCCTGGTCCAGACTAAAGGGACCGGCGCCTCGGGCTCCTTCAAGCTCAACAAGAAACAGACCGAGACCAAGAAGAAACCCGCCAAGAAAGCGGCTCCTAAAGCCAAGAAGCCCGCAGCCAAGAAACCCGCTGCCGTTAAGAAGCCCAAAACTGCAGCAGCAAAGAAACCCGCCGCTAAGAAATCCCCGAAGAAGGTGAAGAAACCCGCCGCTAAAAAGGCAACGAAGAGCCCCAAGAAGGCCAAGAAACCAGCGACTCCTAAGAAAGCAGCCAAGAGCCCAAAAAAGGCAAAGGCGGCCAAACCCAAAACGGCGAAACCTAAAGCAGCAAAACCTAAAGCCGCCAAGCCTAAAAAGGCAGCTCCTAAGAAGAAATAAATCTAACGTTACTGTTTGTTTCTTTTTCTTTTCTCAAAAAAAGGCTCTTTTAAGAGCCACCCACTAATTCACAGTGAAGAGTATTATTTCATCAGTCATCTGTTCAATGAAAGTCATTGTTACCGCGAAGACAATACATGGGCCCTTTATGTTCACGTGCACACACATTTATCCCGTTTCACAGACAATGAAGGCTTAAGCCTAGTCCCAGACTAAACAGCATATTTTAGCTGTTTTAACTGTAAGCAACTTGCACTAACATATCTTAAAATAGGTCGGTGCCATTGTTTTATCTCAAGATGCACACATAGGCCTAATGTTTTTTGTTTTGTTTTTTTCTCCCAAAGGCACGTTTATAAAAGCTACTTATATTTCTTAATTGAACTAAATGTCCTAATCTGAGTTTAATAATTTGAGACGTTTACGTTTAAATTTACAATTTAAACATTTTGATTAAATCAGTATCTGTTCGTAGAGTTTATGTTCATACCAGTGAACTTTTAAACTGCATTTCTTCAAGAGCGACTTTAATTTATTACTATGCTAAAAACCAGACAGTAAAGTGAAAAATGGTAATTCAACATGCTTTACAAAGTCATAAATACTAAATAAATAGAAAAATGTCAAAATAGTGCAAATGAAAAAAAATTAATGACCCATTAAAAACTTAAAGAAGTACATTGAAAGTAGCAAACACATTAAAAGTAGCAAACACTATTGAGAATAGTAGAAAGGGGGTTGGGTTTGGAGGGAAGTTCACTGATTGGCTCGATGATGTGTTCAGACACCAGCCAATAGGAGACTAGTGAGCTTTCTTTTTAAAGTCAGAACACAGCTTTCGAACGAAAGTATTATTCTCTCCGACCCTAATAGAAGAGTAATAACTGTAAGCTACAATGAGTGGAAGAGGTAAAACCGGGGGAAAGGCTCGCGCTAAGGCCAAGAGTCGCTCTTCCAGGGCGGGACTGCAGTTCCCCGTAGGCCGTGTTCACAGGCTCCTCCGCAAAGGCAACTATGCCCAGCGCGTCGGTGCCGGAGCTCCGGTGTATTTGGCCGCTGTGCTCGAGTATCTGACCGCTGAGATCCTGGAGTTAGCTGGAAACGCCGCTCGGGACAACAAGAAGACCCGCATCATCCCTCGACACCTGCAGCTGGCGGTGCGCAATGACGAGGAGCTGAACAAGCTTCTGGGTGGCGTGACCATCGCTCAGGGCGGTGTGTTGCCCAACATTCAGGCCGTGCTGCTGCCCAAGAAGACCGAGAAGCCCGCGAAGGCCAAGTAGACTGACCGAAGCTTCTCTTCAAACCAAAGGCTCTTTTAAGAGCCACCCAATTTCTCCAAGAAAGAGTTTTTGCATTTGTCCTATTTTTATTTGATTTTGTATTGAAGTTCGTTTGATAAAACAGTAAAAGAAAAAAATGGCAGAAGGATGCCCATAAATTGACTGCGTAAATTTCTTGTACAATACAATGCTAGAAACTATACAACAACCATACAATACGTATTTATATATATGTAGAGAGAAAGAGAGATGGATTTCTTAAGGAAACCAAAGTTTTAGTGTCTGAGATTATATTCATAAATCATTTTATTTTCAATGAGGTATTTTTTAAATTATTTAAAATCTGACTGGAAATGCATGTTCCTAGATAAGTTTAATGTTTTATTGTTATCTGGTCTCAATACACTATTTGTAAGGATTTAATGAGTGTTTTATGAAAGTGTGTAGTTTTATTAGCATGGCTAAAAATATTTAAACTGATATATAGATATCAATACAAAGAATTGAAACAACGTGGTTAAGTAGGCCTATGTACTTATCTCAGTTTTTACTATTAGTGCCATAAGTCCAACTCTACACTATCAATAATATTTTAAAAATCAATCACGGGTTTTGCTGTGCAAATTAATAGGCCTACCTGATTTCGCCTATTCTATTCAAAGAGAAACAAAGGATGTTCGGGCGGGAACCACAAACTCTTGTGTCTTCTTTGAAAACAGGAGGCGCACAGCCATTGGCCAACTGTCATTTACAGACGCCTGACAATAACCAATCAAATGCTTCTGAAGCAAAGCCATCCAATGAGCGCATGGCAGCCCTGGGCTTAAATACGCGCTGTGTTCTAGTGAACTATTCAGTTGTTCGTCTTCTTCACTGAAACACAATGGCAAGAACTAAGCAGACCGCTCGTAAGTCCACCGGAGGTAAAGCCCCGAGGAAGCAGCTGGCCACTAAAGCCGCCCGTAAGAGCGCACCCGCTACCGGTGGCGTTAAGAAGCCTCATCGTTACAGGCCCGGTACCGTGGCGCTGAGAGAGATCCGCCGTTATCAGAAATCCACTGAACTGCTGATTCGCAAACTGCCCTTCCAGCGCCTGGTGAGAGAAATCGCTCAAGATTTCAAGACTGATCTGCGCTTCCAGAGCTCGGCTGTCATGGCTCTGCAGGAGGCGAGCGAGGCTTATTTAGTGGGTCTGTTTGAGGACACCAACTTGTGCGCCATCCACGCCAAGAGAGTCACCATCATGCCCAAAGACATCCAGCTGGCCCGCCGCATCCGCGGAGAGCGCGCTTAAATCCACTGTATATCAGTCATACAAAACCAAAGGCTCTTTTAAGAGCCATCTCAATATCTCTTAAAAAAAGCTGAATTTTTTATTGAACTTAACCTGAGTTTAGTTTTATGGCAACCAAGCAAACTTGCTGTAAGTTGATGGTCATAAGTAGGTTTGAATTTTATTAAATTATTTTTATCATAATAAAACACAATGGCAACAATATATTACATGCCAGGGATCAGGAAAATAACATTTTTAAGCGATTTACAGTCCTATGTAAGTGACCGATTGTATTTGCGTTGTTTCTGTTCTTGCTGTCTCCATTTTCCTCCTTTAGGATTGATTTTGGATATAAAGAGGCTGTTTGTGACTGGACCAAAGAAGAGATCTGAATGACACGTTTCTCAGAATTCCTCTGAAGGAAGTTGTTGAACATTGGTTACCTTGAGTGTGCTCTTATTATGACTGTTGTCTAAGGGGGTGTGAACCTAAGGGGTGTGGTTCATTCATTGTGGCTGTTCAGGTGTTGCAACGTAATAAATGACTGCATGCCCCTGTGTGTGTGTGCACGCCAGGCAAACGAAACCCGATGGCTATGTGAGTTTATTCCTCCGTCATGTTTTAGCCGGCTTTCTACCCTTTATGTTACGATGGCAGCTTCAACAGAAGTGTACCAAGCTGTAATGATGCTGGCGCCCTCCACTAGACATTTAATTTGTTGCAGTTTAGGATGTAGGCTATGTATTTCTGAATCACCTGACTATCATTTCTGCAGTTTCATTGTTTTAAATCAGGAGAACCGAATGTTAGTCAAAGTGTTCATGTCATGTAATTATGTTGCTAAATTCTGCGGCAGTTTTATAGTGATCTCCATGCGGATCTGGTTCAATTTCTAGCGGATTTTTGTTACTGTGTGCGTACATCTTAAGAGTAGTTAAATACTCTCATGAGTCATGTATAATATATTGGTAGATTTAATTGCTACTACGTTACATTGTTAAAATATTCCTTTGAGGTAGTCAATGCACGCGTAAGCTCGATCGCACATTCATTTCAGCATAAACACGCTGAATTAGACTTTGAATGTTATTTTTTTGCTTCCTAACTGGTTGTTTGCTTGTTTGTTTTGTTTAAGAAAATTATTTGTTAAAACCACAAATATTACTGTGAAAATAGCCTGGAGAACAAGAAAATAAAAATGGGTAAACACAAAGGATTTGTTTGTAATTTGTAACACCCTGACCTAGACCAGGGACCGTAACAAGAGCTTTCTTCTTGAAAGAGTCAAAAATCAAATACATGTTAACTCTTAGAAAAAGGTTAAAGAAAGGCTATACACTTACAATATTTACACTTGTGTACAAAATGTTTGGCCAGAAACAAAATTATCTTTATCTGAAGATAAATCTTCAGTTTGGAGACCAGAAGGAGAAAATTACACCAAGTCGTCAGAAATAAACCTAAAAAAAATAAAAATAAAAAACATGTTTTGGGATAGCAACGATGTATCATTTTATAATCTTTTATAATCTTGATCTTATTGTACAAAAACTGTTTGTTTGTTTTTTTGTGGCAAAGCCCACACTCTAGCCCAGTTAATTTCAACTGCATGTCTGTTCCAATAAAAGATGGCATTAGGACAAGAGACAGCATCTTTCTGGAAAAAAACACAAATACTCCTGTTGTTTGATTTGGTGGTAGGAGATAATTTACCAACATATGTAGGTTATCAGATACATTGCTTGGTATCTTGTTATTCTGTAGCTTGTTATTAAATCCCTTCATAAACATAAACCCAGAAGGGATAGCTCCAAAAATAATATCTAATTCCTTTGCTGTACTTAGGATTTTATAAAGTGAAAAAAAGAAAAATTCTTCATATTTTAAAGTAATTCCTTGGTCATTGAACTAATAACTGACTCACTAAAATTATATTAAAAAATGAACTATATTTCCATAAATAGTATGCAGAACGTGATGTCACAGTGCTTGCTTGTTCCCTGAAGTGTGTTTTTTATTTTTTTATTTTTTTTAAACCAAGCTTTGAGTGTAAGAGAGGCTTCTCACAGCAGGTCCATGGGTGGAGTATGAGATCCCGCTCCTCCTCTCTGAATGTAATTTGGGCAAGTGATTAGACGGTGCAACCAAACCCTCACACCCACCCATAACTATCCCTCCACCCATAACTATCCCTCCACCCATTATATCCACAGAGGTTAGTTAGTTAGTTAAAGTTTATTTCGGTCAACTTCAAGAAAAAAAAAATAAAGAAAAACAATTTACAAGCAAACATAGAAAACAAACATTAAGTTAAATTGTAAACAATATTTAAAAGAGAGAAAAAAAAGTTGATCGACCGAAAAGGTGTCGGCTGAAGCTTATGCTTATTGCGCCGATCCTTTTTACATAACATTTATTTTACACACAACACCAAGTCCCAAAGTCATCAAGCATACAATGACTAAAAAGAAAAAGAAGCTAAATTCATTCAGTTTTGTATAATGTGATCTTTTTTAAAAAAAAAATTTTTCTTGAAACTACTAATGGATTTACATATTTTCAATTCATCATCGAGACTATTCCACAGTTTAACCCCCTGAACAGACAGACATCTCTGTTTGACATTGGTTCTGATTTGAGGTTTGCTGAACATAAGTGTTCCTCTGAGCTCATAAGGAGTAGATTTAATCTGAAACAAGTTCTGGACACAGTCTGGAAATTTACTATTTATTATTTTATACATTATTTTGGCTATTTTAAATTCCACCAAGTCATTAAATTTTAATAGGTTGGAATTCATAAATAACTTGTTTGTTGGGTGATAATAATCTGTTTTATTTATAATTCGTATTGCACGTTTTTGCAGAATAACAATTGGTTTTATTATTGTTTTGTATGTATTTCCCCAGATCTCTACACAGTAAGTCATGTATGGCACTATTAGAGACTGGTACAATATGTTGAGGGCCTTTGTATCAAGAATGTGTTTTGTTTTAGACAGGATAGCCAGTGTTTTAGAAATTTTTGACTTTATATAGGTTATGTGAGATTTCCAGCTGATCTTGCGGTCAATGATGATACCTAAAAATTTAATTTCATTTACCAATTCTAGTTCAAATTTATCAATTCTTATCTGGACTTTTGTATTTATTTGTTTATTACTAAATAGAATAAATTTAGTTTTATCTATATTCAGTGACAGTTTATTAACATCAAACCATTTTTTAAATGTTTTCATTTCTGCTTCCACTGTGTCCAGAAGCTGTCCCAAATTCTGATTGGAACAAAATAAAGTTGTATCATCAGCAAATAAAACACAATTTAATTGAGTAGACACATTACAAATGTCATTGATATATAATAAAAATAGCTTTGGTCCAAGGACTGATCCCTGAGGAACCCCACAAGTGACCCTCTGAAGCTCTGACCTGTCATTGGTGAACTGCACAAACTGAAATCTATTCCTGAGATAGTCACTAATCCATCTTTGTGCAACGCCCCTGATACAATATATTTAAAGTTTTTTTAATAATATTTTATGATCAATGGTATCAAATGCTTTTTTTAAGTCTATAAAAATTCCAACTGAGTAATTTTTATTTTCTATTGCAGAGGTCAGTTTTTCAACCAGCTCTATTACAGCCATTTCCGTGGATCGATTTGCTTGGAAGCCATATTGATGATCGTTTAATAGTTTATATTTTTCAATAAAACTGTCTAATCTTGTTTCAAATAGTTTTTCTAATATTTTTGAAAATTGTGGAAGGAGGGAAATTGGTCTGTAATTTGAGAATAAATGGCTGTCACCATTTTTGTAGATGGGGATGACTTTAGCTGTTTTCATATTGTCCGGAAAAACACCAGTTTGGAGAGATAAGTTAAAAACATAAGTTAATGGTTTAACAACAAATGTCATAACATCCTTAACTAGTGCCATGTCTATATCATTAAAATCTGTTGATTTTTTATTTTTAAATGTATTTATTATATTTATTATTTCCTTTTCATCTACTGACTAATAATAAATAATAATAATTATTAAATAATAAATAAATATATAAAATAAATATATAAAATTGATTAGGTGGAGCTGAATTACGTCAAACTCGACGTCCAGAGAGGTGGAGCTGCATGTCATTTGATGAGCACCAGTTGGAGAGTAGCGTGTCGAGTGACGTTTAATAGAACCGCCCATGAATTTGGTTTCAACTAGGTCCGCTAGCCGACTATAAACCTCTGTTCTCCAGCGGCAGTTCAGTATTCTGTTTGTGATTTGCATTACACAGTCATGTCTGGAAGAGGAAAAGGTGGTAAAGGACTCGGGAAAGGAGGCGCTAAGCGGCACCGAAAGGTTCTTCGCGATAATATCCAGGGAATCACTAAACCCGCTATTCGTCGTCTTGCTCGTCGTGGCGGCGTCAAGCGTATTTCTGGCCTGATCTATGAAGAGACTCGCGGTGTGTTGAAGGTGTTTCTGGAGAACGTCATTCGTGATGCTGTGACTTACACTGAACACGCCAAGAGAAAGACCGTCACCGCCATGGATGTTGTGTACGCGCTGAAGCGACAGGGACGCACTCTGTACGGGTTCGGGGGTTAAGAGATCCACGAAGAAGAAAAACCCAACGGCTCTTTTAAGAGCCACCCACATTTACACGCAAAGAACAAGTTTCCATGTGGTTAAAACTATATTAAGTGGAGTTTAACGAGATTGAGTTATTGTTTGTGTTTACATTCAGTAATAAAATTTATAATCCTCACTGGTTATATGTGGCAATTAAGTATAATATCTGTTTTTGTAGTATGAATTATCTATTTTGTTTAAGTTGATTAAACTGAAATTATCAATATTTTACTTTCAGTATTTAATACTGCGTTGCATTGCAAAAAATGCGGGAAAATGAAACAAAGAAACATGATGTAATGGGGGATGGTAGTAGGACATGAGGCGATGGGCGGGGAAAATTATTTTTTTTTGTAAATTTATAAAACGGTAATATAATATAGTATAGAATTTTTAACGCATGTGCTGAGGGGGTGCTCATTGACAGGGGGAGCTATATATACTAATAATAATTCAGCAAAACTTGGCTACTAAATATTAAAT
Organism: Squalius cephalus; assembly: GCF_949319135.1. Lineage (NCBI taxonomy): Eukaryota > Metazoa > Chordata > Actinopteri > Cypriniformes > Leuciscidae > Squalius > Squalius cephalus. Next base: position 7,158,372 of record NC_137124.1, read on the forward strand.
ATTAAATTATTTTAATGATCACAATTAAAGTTTTAATTTTATTAAATTGAACAAGCGCAAAATCCAGCATGCAATCAAATATTCAAAAATATATATTATTAATAAGGTTATTTCAACATATCACGTTATTTCGACATATGTGTGCGTGCAACAAGCAAGATGCCCATTTGTAAATCTGGTGAAGCTTGCATTGATTTTTATTAATAAACTAGTGTTTTCTGACAGTGTCAGATGCAAAGATGAAGTTGACGATCGCCATATTCGTAGTGAATGCGCCTATAGAGAGAAATGCACATCATGGATTACATGATCAGAGAGCCTTTTTCTTTTCGTTTTGAATTATTTCGTTTAAAGACATTTCAAGCTTTGTGTATTTGATGTATTTCTCATGTCTGTGTGAGGCATACACTGAGTTTCATTAAGTTAGGATGAGATGCGCTCCAGTTCACGTGCAATGCAAGTGATCGCGCCTCCATGATTATATTGTCTGTTTTATTTCTTATTTATTAAATCCAGGCAATTGGTTGATGAAAAATTGATTAAAATTAAGATACAATTTATACAAAACGAAATTCACTTTAAAGAAAGGTTTTCTACAAAACAAAACTTAATGAAGTGGTCAAAATCATGTCTGACCCACTCCATGTCTCTTGATATATTGCGCATCTTACTCATGCTGTTCACTTTTTTTATAATCAACATAGATGGAAAAAAATAACATTATAATATTTTAACAAATATCTAACTAAATGCGCTTATTTAATGGCTAAAACAGTACAGTAGACCTACAGACTCTCTATTTGTACAAATTGCTGCACATTCATTTACTTCTGAATTTTGCAAACACAAGTTGAAAGGCATTTGTTCAAATCAAGTTCACGGATAATTGTGCGTGCATTTATTAATCATTATGATACTAAAATCGTAACAGAGTAGGCTGCTATGTGCAAAAAATCAGATGAGCCCAGAATATGAACGCAACATTTTCCTCCCATAGAAAACCATTATAAGAACGCTTGATGTGGCTTAATGCAGATTAGAATGGCCCCTTATTATGTCGAAATAACGAGATATTATGTCGAAATAACATTATGTCGAAAAAACGACTTCTTATGTCGAAATAACGAGATTATTATAACGAGAAATAACAACTTAATATCTCGAAATAGCAAGATAAGTTTTCTCTTTTTTCTTTCTTCAAAATGCGGTTCAGGGCTTCCATAGAATAGCTACAGCCTGAATATAATTGCTTCCAGAAATTATTTTTGGGGGTGCTATCTATCGGGGTGCTTTGGTCTTTCTTGGGGATGCTGAAGCACCTGCTAGCGCCGCCCATGCTCAGCGCCACCTTTCAGTTTTCTTTTTTGCCTTTCCATCATTTAACTCTCTCACACGGACATTAGACTTCCAAAACGTGACGAGGAAAAAGAGGTGTTCGGCGGCTTTTTACATCAAAGGCCGGCCCAACAGGCTATGTCATTTGGGGAGGGGCCGCTCACTGATCCCCCTATGTTTTTGAAAACCCTTGACATGGTTGGACCTGCCGAACGGGTTGAGCATTTTTATATCCTGTGTTGAGCAGAGAGGCACAGTTTGACCAGCGGGAAGCGGCCGCACATGAGGCCGCCGGATTCTGTTGTCAAATATAGCAATGAGACATTTGAATAGTTTATTAATAAAGTGTTTTTTTTGTGTGTGTGTCGGTGTTAGTTAGTTGTTGACGATGCTGACTCGTCATCTTCGCAGTGAACGCGCCTATAGAGAGAAATGCACACTTCATACGGATTACATGCATATGCTAGTCGGTTTATTTTCGTTTTGAATTGTTTTGTTTAAAAGTAGACGGTTCAAGCTCTCTATAAGGAATAACTAATGGAATATTTTTAAATTCGCTAATAATCGGATGACCAGATTGCAAACCAGAATTCAAAGCCGAAAAAGCTTAAGTTTATGGGCTCACGCACAACTCTCTTATTCGTCATGAATTCAAACTTTTCCATGGCTGCGATATAACATTTAATTGCTAACCTATTATTTATTTTGTAAACAAAGCTTTGTGTGTCATAATATTAATGTAAAACAGCATTCATTTTTTTTGGCAAACCACCGCCGGTATACTCAGCCACCGCGGTGGTGCGGTTGTCAAGATTACCGGCAATTTTCGCGTACCCCCTGAAATCAGTCCACGTACCCCAGTTTGACAACCGTGGTATTAAACGATCAAGCTTTAGATGATTTTTTTCCACAGAAAATGAATGACACAAAACCATTTAAAACTTACCATACATTCATGAAATAATAGAATGCGTTATGCAATGATTTAATAAATTATGTTGGTTGGAAGTCTTATTTCTCTGATGATTGGCTACACTGAATTTCTGAAAATTTCTATAGTTCATAAAACGTCTTAAGTGTGGCTAGGCTACCCTGTACCATCTGGAAGCTTTACAGCATGGCCACCAGTTTGAGAACCACTATTAGGCTAAAATCTGTGTTAACGGACTTTACATTTATATTACAAAATGGAGGTGTGAACTTAGATATTAAATTCGATATTTTATTAAGATATTACATAAGAATGGGGTTGCTCATGCCAATATCTTATATCGTTGGATTCTTTATTGGATTATAGGGGAGAGCGGGGCACAAAGTAACGATTTTTGACTTTCTCAGTTTGTGTAAATCTACTTATGGTATTTTTTTCCCCCATATTAATTTAGCACATGTCTAGTACAATTATGTGTTTTTGTTTTATTAATACAGTATATACTTTTTTCTTGATATACCCCGAAAGAATGGAAGTGATACACTCTTAGAAAGAATGTGTCAAAAATGACACAACCTGTGTTAAATTTTAACACATCTGTGGGTGAGCTCCAGGACTACTAGAGTTGTGTTAATTTTAACTCATTCACTGTGTTAATGAGTTTAACACACTAAATGTGTCAGAAAGGTTAACATAAAGATGTGTAAAAGATGTGTAAACATGTGTAACATTACCACATTATGTGCTATCCTTGGCTACACACACTGTGTTAAGAAAGGTATCTAAAATCCTAAACAAAATAAGCATTTGACAAAATAAAGTCTGTGGTTGATTATCTTATTTATTATAATGACTGGCATATTATCAACAATTAAATTCAATCCAGAATAGAACAATACAATTTAAAGCAGTCAAAAAGGAAATGTCCAACATAGGATAAAACAGTTATTTTCTCAATCTCATTAGGTAACATGACACACTTCCCCACCTTCAAAATAATTTCACTTATTTCCAAAACATTTTTGGCTTGATGTACATTGGTGGCCAAGTTTAGAAAATATTAAGCATTTTAATGTTTTTGAAAGAAATCTCTTATGCTCACCAAATATTTTATTTGATACAAAAGTACAGTAAAAACAGTAAATATTGTGAAATATTATTACAATGTAAAACAGCTGTTTTCTATTTGAATATATTTAAAAAATATTTTATTCATGTGATCAAAGCTGAATTTTCAGCATCATTACTCCAAGTTTTCAGTGTCACATGATCCTTCAGAAATCACTCTTATACGATGATGATGCTCAAGAAACAGTTCTCATTATTATTATCAATGTCTGGACCACCCAAGAGGACGTTTGACTGACATGTAACGCAACCAATCACAGTTCGTTTTGTTCTGCGTCATGTTTAGGGGCGTGATAATATATGATGTTGATGTCCCTACAATAACAGACTGGCTGCATCTAATAAATTATTCATTCAAGAACGTTAAACAATGGAGCCGCGAACTTCAAATACTTTTGAAAATCCAGTGTTTAGTTGATCCTGGTAAGCGTTCATTGTCACAGTTGTAAGCACAATACCATTCTTCTTCCACGAGGGGTTTTGGTGTCACGGCATTTGTTTCCAGGCGAACCGATAAAGAACACGACACTCACATCTCCCGAACATCCTGTAGAATTCAACCAATCAGATCGCGACTTTGAAACTCCTGAAGTGTTTCCAGAAAAGTGTGACATATGCATCAGTCCCCTGTTTCCTGGATGCAAACGTGTCCACCAAGACAAATGTGCTCAGTTCTTCTTCAGAGAAGATCGCAGTTCCAACACTATATAAAAATATAATAGGGAGAGAGAGAGAGAGAGGAGAAAATTACACAAGCATCAAATTGTTTTTAATCTCCATCATACTATAATTCAGAATATATATATATATATATATTAGGGGTGTAACGGTACACAAAAATCACGGTTCGGTACGTACCTCGGTTTTAAAGTCACGGTTCGGTTTATTTTCGGTACAGTAAGGGAAAGAAATGCAAACATTAAACTGCAGGTTGTTTATTACTATAAACTTTTTTTAACAATTTGTTTACACTTTTTTAAACACTTTTTAATAAAATATAATAAAATACATATAAAATAAAAAAAGAATAAGAAATAAAATACTGCTGCAAAGTTCTCCACTAAATAAAATACTCTCAGTCTCAAACCAATATCACATAATAAAATATAATGAAAAATATAAATAAATAACTATGATTACAGTGCAGGAACAGAAAATAGCCCTATATTAAAATAATATTAAACAAATATATTAATGTATTATTATTTTTCAATAATCAATCAACATAATCAATTTAAAGATTATTTTTTTCCACTTTTTTAATAATTATCAAAATAAAATATAGTCCAAAGCTATAGTACAAAGCTATTATTACCAGAGCATGTGATCAGAGCAGGTCATTTTACCATTGTTGCCAGCATGACTATACCAGCTCAGCAAACAGAAATCTAAGTTACTACTGAGAAATTTCACCTTATTTGAGCGGACTTTGCTTTTCCAGTGCGTGATCGGTACATGATTGGAGTGTTTGGGCCGTTAACCACAGAGCAGAACGCGCATCGCAAACACGGACTCGAACATTGAGCAGAGAGCGCAGCGGGTCGTCGACACACACACACACACACACGCGCGCGCGCGCGCCACGGAACGGAGAGTGCGGCGGCGCACACGAAGCGGAAAAGCTTTTTTTCGCCATGCAGTCTATTTCATTGTTACAGTGACGACGGGTAAAACACGGGTAAAACCAGAGAATGTCTAATAGGAAAAAACATTAGAATCAGCTGCAGGGCGGGATTTGCGCTGAACGCGGAGACTTCCGCCACTTAATATGTTCGTGTGGAAACACGAAAATGTACCTATGTTCCGCACACAAAATATTGCATTCAGTCATTCGGTACACACGTGCACCGAACCGAAAGCCCTGTACCGAAACGGTTCGGTACGAATACACGGACCGTTACACCCCTAATATATATATATATATATATATATATATATATATATATATATATATATATATATGTAAGTAACACCCTTTTGTCAGCACATTCAAACATTTCAGTTGAACTGTAAACTAAATTATGCCAGATTAAATTTTAATACTTACATTTCCTTAATTCTCTCCAAAAATGCTGAGATTCGTAGGCTTAACTGCAATCAGGGATTTAGGCTAGCCAATTTCAACTTGTTTGCAGTGAAGGGACAGCTGTTTGAGACAAATACACAGTAAGATACATGATGCAAGAAATCCCCATGTGATGATCTTTTTCTTTCCCTCAGTAGTTAACCTCCCACACAGCAAAGGAGTCCGTGGCGGACCCGCCCTCAAGCCGCCAGATCCGCCTGACTGTCAGATTCGTTTTCGCTGCGCTAACAGGATCAGCCCCGCCTCCAGGATCGGCCCCGCCTGCGGTTTTAATCGGCGGACCTAGAACGGATCACATACGGATCCGCACTTCGGACGCGCCTTAACATGTGCCCCGCCCCCTAACGCACTGTCACCTCGCGGACTCGCTACAGACGCTGGGCGGACCCGCTGACCAAACGCGCCTAATTTCAACTGTCGCCATCGTCGTCACAGAATCATTCTCCGCTCTGTGGAAAAGCTAACCGGCAGGTCGACAAGCACAGAACACGGTAAGAATGGTTCAAATATGCTTTATTTGTACAGTTACTTAGCTGTAAAACATTACCGTTCATACCGTTCAACATACCGATGATTTTATTTCTGAAATGATTGTGGCAAACGAAGTTAGCAAATTGTCATTAGCGTAGATTTGAGTAAAAATGTATTTGATAATTAATAACTTTGAGTAAAAAGCTATTTGGATGGTATATTCTTTCTGTCTGGGAGGTTAGGTGATTTAATTAACGTTAGCTGTCCGGATTTTTATCACACCCTGATCGCGTATTTTCTCACCTCCAGTAACGTTAAAATGTCAGGCAATATTATCATGTTAGGCCTAACGTTACCCAACTTACGTTTTTCACTGAATTTCTGGTATAACATGTCCATTTTTGTTTACATTTTGACAGTTCCACCTCCCCATGTAATGTTGTTTCAAAAAAATAATTAATATTATATGATACTGTGTGTGTGTGTGTGTGTGTGTGTGTGTGTGTGTGTTCTGTTGCAGCTTACAGTTTGTTCAAGTGCCACCAGTCTTATTTTGGAGTTTCATCTTTTCCTGACATCAGAGTAAGTAAGATTTAATACTGTTCCAACTGGATTTGTTGTCAAATACTGACACTGGTCCACACTACAGCATTTAATACTGTACTGGTTTGGTTAGTTTGAGTCCATTTTTGTTTACATCATGACAAATATATTCTCCACCACCTCCCCATGTAATGTTGTTTCAGATAATTATTTCATATCATATTAAGATTGTGTGTGTGTGTGTGTGTGTGTTCTGTTGCAGCTTACAGTTCACAGTTTGTTCAAGTGCCACCAGTCTTATTTTGGAGTTTCATCTTTTCCTGACATCAGAGTAAAGTAAGATTTAATACTGTTCTAACTTGATTTAGCCAGATATGTTGTCAAATACTGACACTGGTCCACACTACAGCATTTCAATTGTCAAGGCTTAAAAATGTGCAAATTATCAACTTGAAGATGCAGCACTGGCCCAATGGGGCAGGTGAAAGTTCCTGCAACTGGCCCAAGTATCTTTCACACTGGCCCCGGGCCATCAGGCAGTCCTTATTGTCGAGCCCTGCTGTATAATTATTTTTGAAAACACTAAAAATTTTGGTTATTTTCCACAACTCACTAGTTGAAATGTGTATTTTGTGTTTCTGTTACGTTTCTTTTAGATAAAATGAATAGAAAAACTGTACCTGTCTCCAGCTCCACCTTAAGACAGTAAGTTCTTCAGCAACTTCACTGTAAGTTGACAGTTCATTGTTGATTCAATTGAGTTCAGTAAGGCCACATTTATACTGCAGGTCTTGATGCCCAATTCTGATTTGTTGACCATATCTGAATTTCTTTTATTTTTTGGACCAGCTTTTTTAATTTAAAAGTGACCCATATGCAATTACACCATACACTTGGTGAAATAACCCAAGGTAGACATACTGACCTGTTCTTGAAACAGGAAGTTCAATTTATCTGGTGCTGTTTGTTACTTCCTTCTCGTTTAAGGATGTTTGGTGCCACAAAATTGGTACAGTGATGGAGTTACCTATTGGCCAAACTACAAAAATGATGAGAGAGCGAACGGGGCAGTGAAAAATTCTAAGGAACCTGGACCTGACTGGAAAAAATATGATGCCAGAGTCATGTGGTATGCTATTTTCTTTTTAAATAATCTAAATGGCTTTTGTAAGCAAATATCAAAGTATTTTGCCAATATGTTATATGGGAAGAAAATCCTTTTAATTACATTCTCATATTGTTCTGTTGTCTATAGTTCTACTCTATTAATTTGAAGGTCTACTGAAGTTTAACATGTAGGCTATTTATTTTTTAGATGACTACTTTGTGGCACAACAACTCTTGAAGAAAGCTCTAAATTGCAACACATCAGATCTACAGTCTGAAGAGGAAGAGGAGGCCAAAAAGAAGGCCAAAGCCGATGTTAGTATACGTATATTATCCTTTATATTTTACATTAACTTTTTGGCCTCTATATTTTCTCAAAAACATAATTTAGTGTGTTAGGATATGATGAACCCGACAACCACCACACGTAAAGCCAGCTGAAATATAGATAAAGCAAATTTTTATCCAAAGCAACTTACATTGCATTTTAAGGTACACATTTACATTCTTATCAGTTCTTGCTTCCCCTGGGAATTGAACCCATGACCTTAGCATTGCAAGCGCCAACACTCTACTGTTTGAACTACAGGAAGGCTTTACATTTATTATAATTATTAATAAGAGTAATTAATAAGATGTTTACTGCTTGTTTTTTTCCACCCTAATTTATAGTCATTTCTTGGGAGACTCTGATGAGAGCGAGGAGGAAGATGCTCATAAAAAGAGGCAAACTTTTAACACAACCATCAGCTCCTGTTATTGCACCACCACCTTTTATCCTAAGTAGCGGCACAGCTGCTCCACCTCCACCCATTTCTCCGCCTCACTGTTCACAGAGACCAGCAGAAGAGCAAACCCCTTCTGCAAGCAGGGTCTACAGACCTACCTGGCGGGGGGGGGGGAGATGTGGATCAGACAGTGTTGCCTGCTCTGGTGAGCAATACCTCATTAGATACAAGACTCAAATAGAGTTTATTTTGTCAGCTTTTTTATTTTTATGCATGCTTAGTCCTGTGTCAAATTTACTATTTAACTTTTATCATATTTAGTCAACCTTATCCTGTTTTTGTTTAGTTCTTTTTTTAGTCAACTAAACTTATGGGCATTCAAGTTTTATTCAAGGAAAACTTTTTTTTTTTTTTTTGTCACGCTGTATAATGGTTAAAATTATAATCACTTAGTCATTTTAGTTGAACTTCTGTTTGTGTTTGTGCCAAATTCTTTAGGGAGTCTATTAAAGTCTGTAGTTTTCTTATGTCTCATTAGAACTACAGAAACGCGACCCGATCTGGCAATCTTACATAGCGTGGTTATAGCAGATAAAGGACCGCAAAGCGGAGGCAGAAGTGCCTTTCACCCTGTTACGACTTGACATTATTTTAAGTTAAAAAAAGAATTATGTCTATCCTCTAAAAAACAACAACCTGGTAGCTTCAATGTGATTTCATGACATGTAATGAAAATCTGCTTATGTATTACAGGTGCTGTGAGAAAGAGCCATGTCTCCTGTGCCGCCACCGATGACGACATTACAAAACATGTAATCCGGTGGTTCAACCTGGCATCAGATAGGGGAAGCTCAAGGAGCCGGAGCCCCTGTCAGCAAACCTTGACCCAACAGTAGTGAAAAAAAATACTTTATCATTTTAGTGTAATGTTTTTCACTAAATAAAATGATGTTCTTGGTACAATTCATGGTTGATTTCATTTTTTTCTGTAATGTCTATTCAATGTATACATGTATAAAACTATTTAAAAAATTAGTAAATACATTTATAGTCTGTAATAACCTATTTTGTTATTGTTAGTTGGCTAAAAATTATTAATGTTTAATGATTCATGTTTTATTCAAAGGCACATACATTAATAACTATTCAAGCTTTTATAGAGCAGTCCAGTCTATCTAATGTTCGTCCACCATTAGATTTTAAATATATCTGTAGCTATAGTTTTGGCCAGATAATCAAGTGGGAAAAAAGTGGCATTGTAGACGGAATTTTATGAACGGGTCCAAAACGGACCCGGGCCGGGCATTTGACCGGGTCCAAAACGGACCCGGAGCGGATATGCGGCTCATTCGCGGATCCAAAGCGAAGCCGGGGCGGATGTACCCATTTATGTACGGATACGCAAAGGGACCGCAGCGGTGTCAGACCGGATCCGCGAGCCGCCACCGCGGCGGATCCGGCGCGGTGTGCAAGTGGACGCAGTTTCGGATCCGCTTTCTGGATCCGTTCCGGAGTTCACTGTACCTCCGCGGCGGATGCGTTTCGTAGTCAGTTTGCTGTCTGGGCTACCTGTGCGCTGATAGGCTATGCTTATTAGGCACCTTCCTGGTCAGGTCGGACTCCTTGGCCTAATAATAGATCAAAAGAATGCAAAAATAAAAAAAGTTGTTTAGAATGCTTGATTTGATATGAATTAATGATTTAGTGAGTTTTACTGCAATGCTTACCTGAGTAAATTAAATCTGGTGAGACTGAACACGGTGGTCGGTGGAAAATGGTCCATCTTCTGATTGGTTCATTTGCTGTGTAATAAATATTAGACATAATGCAAAGGTCACTTATTTTATATAAAGTTAGCACATGTAACGTTATTGTATGCTAACAGTTACCTAGCCTGCACATCACTCAAGAGCACTTATGACATATTGCTAATCATTTCAGCAAACTTTCAAATCCACTACTACGATTACATTTTATACGTAACGTTAATCAAATTAATAAAGAGTAGACGATTTTTAAAACACCCTTACAGATAACATTTTGTGTATTGTAAATCGAGTAGCACTGTAAGTTACAATCTAGGTGCGGTCACGTTTAGCTACCATTGCTTGGCGAAATTTTGCGTGTAAAATCCATTAATAAAGGTCTCTTCATTATCTGGAATTTCGTGTGAAAGTGGAAAAAAATTATGCCGATTTTGAATCGGGGTTTCCACGCAAATTCGCAGCATTGATCAACATAAAGCTGCTTGGTTTAGTTAGCGCTTCAGCTAACTTTAACGTTAACTTACACTATTGACAATAGTCGAGTTTTTTGCCCGCAAAATCTCGTCGTAACCTAGCTTTTAAGCCAGTATTAAAATAACAGTAGCAGGAAATATTGTTTTTGTAAATGAACATGAGTAAAAAAAAATAATTCAAGTACAGCGAGCTTACCTCAAGAACCTTGAGCATCACCGGCGTGATTCGGCGCGAATCATCTCCTCCCTGGTAAAAGAGGTGGTTTTCACGAACAGTTTTGACGCGAGGGGTAGTCGATAACGAAGTGATAAGGTACATGTTTTATTTTCAACAATATAGTAAAAACAAAATAGTTGCTGTCGTTAACAGACTTTTATCTACTACCCACACAGCAAAAGGACTCCGCAGCGGATCGGCCGCGGAGGTATCGCGGCTTCCGGAACGGACCCGTGAAACGGACCCGTATCGGCGTCCACTTGCGCGCAGTGACGGATCCGCAACGAAGGCGGATCGCGGATCCGCTGTGGCTCCGCGCTGCATCCGCTCCGCATCCGCGATTAAAACCTTGCATCCGCGGCGGGTCCTTTTGGGACCCGAAACGGACTCATAAAAATTCTGACTCATCTGGCCCGGGTCCGTTTTGGACCCGTTTATCTCATTTTCAAAATCCCTTCTTTTCTTGCTGTAGGATTAACTAAACAATAGGATAAAACCCGAACTATCACTGGGTCTATAGCCTAGGCTACTACAGCAATATAGACCTATATTAAGCTTAAATCTGCATTGCCTTGTATTTTTAACCTAACAATATTGTAAATAGGCTTAACAGAAAAGTTTCAATACAAGACATCAATTTACTGTACACAAATAATCACTACTCAATGGAAATATAAAATTGACATTTACATTTATGGAAAGTTATAGGTTATAGCCTATTCTGTTTTCAAGTAGCCTATGTTGGCTAGGCTAATCTACATTAATTTTGTGGTCAAAACCTAATTTAGTGCTTTATATGCCTAGGTCTGTGCAAACATAAAATATTTTATCTATTAAGCTACAACTTCAATGAAATGCTGCACTATAAACAGCTAAAATATCAGAAAATGAATAACTGGTGAACGACAAGAAGTTCAATAAAAACATGGTTTATTACTCCTATTAATCAGTTTGTCTGGATGGAGGCGGGACACGTCTTCTCGTAGCCCGATCTGTCGCCAGGTTGAACCACCTGATTGCATGCTTGGTGACCTCCGCATCTGTAGCTGAGCGGGTCACAGTATTTTTTCTCACAGCACCTGTAATCAAACAGACAGATATGTTTATGTTTATGTAGCGTCCAAAGCCAAGTATGCTTACACAATACAATATATGAGATAGGTATTAAGGAGATTAAATTTAAAAAGAAACATGACTTAAAAAAAGTTATAAACAGGGCTGTGGTGGTTAAAATAAGAGGTGGGTAAACTATGAATTCGTGATCAGGGTAAGGTGTGCCGCGCCTTTCGCTATCGGATGTTTAAAAAAGACATCCAAAATGTTCAAACAATATCAGTGGTATTCAATGGTTCCTTGATCAGAGCACATGTTGTATGTGGATAAATCAGCGTGGTATATTTAAAGTGTTACCAAAAAAGGACATCAAACATCAAAAAAGTCTATGGTATAGTAGCCAGTCTAAAAAAGGCTACACGGTCATATTGGCAAGACCGTTGCTGCGAGGCCGCCCTAAAATTTACAAACTATTTACTTTGTATTAAATATTACTTCGAATTATATACTTACTGAAAAGCAAGGTCTTTGTTGCCATTCTACTGAAGGGCTTTTTGTTATGAACACCCTTCCAGTTTATCTGATGGGACACCTCATCTGTGAAGAGCCTGCCCAAGATGTTCCAGGTCACCCTCTTCACATCCTGGCCTCCAATGGTGGCCAAAGAAGAAATCTAAAAGTCAAAGACATATTTTTTCAAATAGACAGCAAGGTAAACATTTCTAAGCTCAAGTTGAATTTAAAGGTGCATTTAAAATGTTTTGTTCCTTTTGAAAGTGTCCAGAGACGTAGAAAAAGATAGAAAACTTCTATGTTTCTACTTTTTCCATTAAAGAAAAAAAACTGGAAAACTTTTTCTTTTCTAAATGATGTTTTATTAACAAAGTTCGGGAGGAGCACGTTCAGATAATTAACACGAGTGGAGAGCACTAAGCAATCAATGGTAAAAGGTGTATATATACATTCAGCAGTCTCACCTCAATCCATTGACAGTTTTGCAGTATCCCTCCACCTCCACGGGTAGTTCACCTTTGCCATAAGCTGGTCTTGTTGCTGTTTAATGGTTTCCAGCAGGCTTAGGATGTGTACCTCAGCTGCTGTTGACAAACATGAAATATAGCTAAAATGCAGTGTATAAAATATATCACGTTTCAGTGTTTATCCTCATTACTCATAATACTGACATTAGTTATTGACATTAGTTAATGACAAAAGTTATTGACAAAGTTTGAAGAAAACATGTAATGGTTGTATTTGTCAGTTATTGCTCACCAGAGCAGGGAATGGTATCGGTCATTCTTCCCCCTTGCCATGTTGGTCTATACGACAGGCTTGGGCAGGCTTCCTCTGTTCGCCGCATGTTGATGGCTGGTGCGGGGGGTGGAGGAAGTTGTGGAGGGACTGCCATTCCTAGCCCATAGTGAGGTGGGTGGTGTGCGAGAGGGGGGATTTTTTTTATTAAATGGTAGTCATCTGTTAACCATGACTGATAATACACATGGGTTATTTTCTATTCACTAATATTTCCGAAATCAGTCCCTACCTTGAGTAACTCTCCGCATGTTAAATGCCGGTGCAGGGAGTTGAGGTGGTGAAGGGTGTTGCTGTCCTGCCCCATGGTCAGGTGCTATGGGAGAAATGCTATGCTTGGCACTCGGCGAGATGGTGGCGCTGAAGGAATGGATACAAGGAGAGGGGAATATCTTTAGCACTAAGAATGGTAACCATAATATTAATATTATGATTTGTTATTTCAATGTTAAGAGATTATTCCTTACTCTGCCAGTGCAATTGGCTTGGGTTTGAGGCTTCAACTGATACACCAGGCAAGTTGGAAGGTTGTGGCATCCTCAGAGATGCAAAGTCACCATTTTCTGGCTATTTTTCACTCTCATCAGAGTCCCCAAAACGATGGCTGTTAAGTAACCATTATGGTTATTGCAATCCCAAAATTGCCAAATATACATATAGTACAAGCATCTCTGGCCTATTTTTGAATGCTACGGGAAATAACCTTCCTATTACTGTAGAAACAAAACAAAAACAAGACAGAACACCCTTACACTGGCTTCCTGGCTCTTTTCTCTGGCAGCGCACCGTCCTGCTCTGCATCAGACTGTAGCTCAGAGGTGTTGCAGCCGGTCTGATATTGAGTCATAAGCCTAATGGCGTCTTTGTAGTTGTCTAAAATTGAAAATGTTAAAATGAACATGAGTTTCAAATTAGCTGTAGAGCTGCACATAATATTATTATTATTGATGATGATGATTTTAATAATTATTGTTATTGTCATCTTATTTAACCAGGTTGGTATCATTGAGAACACAAAATATATCTTACAAAAGAGACCTGGCCAAGAATATCATCAGTAGATATAAATGGAAAATTTTAAACACTACAAGGCAAAGACAATTTCATGTGCATTTTCAGAACATAGAAATAATACGTTATTCCAAGCAGAAGGAGAAGCAACCATGAAATTATTTTTAAACAAGAATTTTATGAATTGGCATACCACAAGTTCTGACGACCTTTACATCATATCTTGGCCAGTTTGGCTCATGCTTCTTCTTGTTAGCAGCTGCCCTTTTCACACGTTCAGTGCTCTTAAAGCTGGGCCAGTACACCATCCCGTCGTCGTACCAGTCAATTGGCACAACAGCAATGTACCGCTCGCTTGAAATTCAATTAGATGAAAAGGCATCCTTAATGTAGAAAGAAAGAAAAGGGGTATTTATTAATCATCAAAAAAAGAATAACATGGACTAAAGCATGCACAAGTGTCCAGTGGATGCCGCTTTTAGCCAGGCAAATAAGTTATTATATCAATTTATATACAATTTTAGCACATATTTAAATAAAATAGGACTTCTTCTATTAGTAATTATTTTATATTATTTGATTAAAAAAGCTTTATCAAATATAAATCAAGTAACGAAGATCATAGACATAATACAAAAAAAAAAAAAACATTAAGCTAAACTTGAAATTATAAATTTGTACATTTATAAATATAATTTATGAATGAGTGTACATGTTTGTTAAATAATGAAATATATGTACAGAAAGAAATGCCTAGTATGGCGTAATCATATTGTATATTTATTAAAATGTCGCTTGACTTCCAGTTACATGTGATTGGTTGCTGCTACGTTGGACGATACTGATTGGATGCCACAAAATAGCAGGTCCCTCCTAATTTGGCAGGGCTTCCGGTTGGGCAGCTACCCATTTTGGCGGGCAGCTGTCCTGATTGGTTCAAGCGTCTGAGCCGCCTCGCCAAAGGTCCATGCAGTTGCTGCGCAACAGCCAATGACCGCGCTAGACACAGTTGCTGTGCAGCTTCACTGCGTTATTTAAAAATGTGGCTTCAATATTCTCGAGAAAAGGAGTTTTGCCTTACGCAATATACAAGAGACCTCTCGAAAGGGAACACAAATTTAATTGAGAAGGGTCATAGCACTTGTTGTCCTACTGTTAGTTTAACTGCTTTTATTTGTCTTATTTGTAAGTCGCTTTGGATAAAAGCGTCTGCTATGAATAAATGCAAGTCACAGGTCTTCAGCTGTTTATGAAAAGTCATAAAGTCTTAATTACACGACTGCAGAGCTGTCTGCTCTAACGTTACTGAATGGCGAGTACTACTTGTCACTCAATCTTATTTATATTAATAAGAATATATATAGGCAAAGTGACAGCGACGAAAGCCGCGACATGAAATCCGCACTCACGTGGGTCCCGTGGAGTCTGACATGGAAAATAGCATTGTGGACACTGAATTTGATGAATTTACTGTTTATCAAACCCCAGACGACACAAGAAAGTTAGTGAACTCCACGTTAGTGAACTCTCTGCGGTCCCTCTGCCCGTGTCTCCCCGCTGCGGGGGAGACGCGCTCAAAACCAACATGAAAAACGTAGCTATGTTCACTTAGCGTTTTGTTTAGTTTTTAAACTGTGTAAAATGAGCGGTGACGTTAATCACATACAGTACCGTCAATTTGCTGGATGGTTTCAAGGTAAGACGGTAACGTTAGCTAACATTAGCAGATAAGCCCGTACTTTTTGACGTTCAAACAGGCGCCAATACCCATTAGTTGTCTGAACCGACTCAAACAGTGATTAAAATGCCGAAGCTTAATTTTCAGTATAAAGAGGATGGCAGATAGACACTACACGGGACAAAAATTGCCAAAATGCAAACTTAATAATGCACAGCTAGCTAAAAGCTATAGCGCTAAACCATTATACCACGAGTGAACATGCTAAAGTTGTCCTAATGTCAAACAACGTCATTACAATCATTAGTACACGACGATTAAAAAACAATGTTTACTGTGAATGTCGCAATAAATCAATACTTACTCAAAAGAGGGTTCAGCGCAACCGTGTCCCAGCGAAGAAAGTCTCGACTGATATCGGCTCTTGGTGTGTGTGCGTAGTTCAACCGTTACAGAAAAGGCGCGTGCGCGTCCGAGGATCCGACATGGGTCCGCTCTGGATCCGCTGTTTGACAGTAGATTTTACGGCGCCGCCCGGAGGCGGAGCTGATCCTCTGGGCGGTGCCATAACGAATGTGACAGTCACGCGGGTTTGGCGACTTGAACGCGGATCCGTTTAGGAGTCTCCTGCTGTGTGGGTAACGTTACTGAACTGCAACTGACTGGAACTGGATTATGTTCACTCAAAAGTCACCTTATTGGTTGGTTCAGTTCGACTAGCTAATTTAAATAACGGTCGCGTTATAAAAATTAACACATTAAAGTGTGTAAGCACATCAGTCTACTCATATTGTGTTAAATGCTTTGAGTAAATACCCAAGTTGTGTAAACTTTAAACTACACATGGATATGTGTAAAATAGATTATTTTTTTATACACAGTTTTAGTTAATATTGACACAAAATGTGTAAATTAGAGTGTTACACATAATTTGTGTAATTTTTCTACACATTCCTTCTAAGAGTGTATGTGACAACATGCCCCATAGGTGGGGTACATTGTAACATGTGTGGGGCACATTGTAACATGACCATATGACAGCTTAAAATGTTATCTGATCTAATAAAAAAAAATATACAAAACAAACTAAAATATTTTATAAATAAAATACAATTAAAAAACGTTTTCATATAAAATAATGGCAATTTTTAATAATTAAATATAAACTCATTTTTGAGTTTTGACTACGAACACATGAAAACACAGCTATACAACATAGTTCAAAACAAATAATTAGTAATTTCTGAACATTGACTCTCAGTCAGTATTCACCTTTTTCTCACGTTTTCTCAATAAAATTAATAAAAGTATAGAATATAATAGCATATTTCTAATAGGGGCACATTGTAACGCAGTGTTACAACATGCCCTCGCCTGCACAACTGGGATTTAAACCCTGCTAGTGTCTTCTGCTAGTTAGCGAAGCATTAAAGAACTATCTCAACTGTTAAATAACATCTTAGAGATTAAAATAATATCAGATTTGTCTTATTTTAAATAAACACAAAAAATAGAGATGAAAAATTAATTTAAGTAAGAAATGTACTTTTGCTATGGTTTAATAAATGTCTATGGATATCTTCCAAAAAAAAAAAAAAAAAAAAAAAAAAAAAAAAAAAAAACACAAAGTTTCGTCATTCAAGCATGTGCGGAAGTATTTAAAACAAGCGTGTTACAACTAGCCCCGCGTTAGGTTGTGCCCCGCGCTCCCCTAGGCTATATTCTATCTATGTTCCAAATATAATTGCGTTCTACTAATTCAGCTATAAACAATCAATATTTGACTAAACCTTGTCTATTAATACCTGTTTGCGTGAACTTTAACTTTGACATTTTTTAACTGGTGCCCCGCCTCTTACTTCTCAAACCGCTTACTTTATGCCGTTCTATGGTATCGTGCTGGGGAAACAGAAAATAACATTGTGCTTTGCGAATTACCCATCGCTTGTTGGTAAATGGCGTGTGCCACAGTTTGCTTTGCCGATTGCTAGACGTGATTGGCAGACGGTTTGCCAGAATATACCCTGGCCGAAAAGTCCCGACTCTCCCGATTGCCACTCCGCCCCTGGGCGGGATCAACATTTAAAGGTCCCATGACATGCTACTTTTTGTAGGCTTTAATATAGGCCTTAGTGGTCCCTAGTACTGTATCTGAAATCTCTTTCCAAAAATTCAGTCTCGGTGCAGAATTATAGCCACTATAAACCAGTCCCAGAATGAGCTTCCTTCAGACGGGCCGTTTCGGTGTCTGTAGCTTTAAATGTTAATGAGGAGGAGAAAGGCGGCGTAAGGTGGAGGGTGGGTGTGGCCTTGACCATCTGCGGCAACGGTAGACCATGCATGTTTACATTGGATATATTGCAATGGCACGGAGACACGCAATCTTTCAAGCATTTCAGTTTGACCCAGAATCTGATCCAGATGGAGAAGCAACGGATGAAGAAGTTGCAACTCAGCGGCTCCAGCAGGACGTTTCCGAATGGTTAGTTTAAAATATTATGTCTGGATACGGTACTTTATTCGGATGGTTTAGTTATTATCATGTAGCTAACACTAACCTACTGTTGCCTTTTCACGAGAGATCTGTAACGTCTGTAATTTATCTTTAATTACATCAAGCTCTGGCATCTTGAAATGCGGATATCGCGCACGCCGTATAACCAACAGGAAAACGGTTATCCAAATAACAAAGAAGTGTACAACACTCGCGTTACAGTGTGTGTATTCACACACATACTTGATGCTGTCTACCTTTACATTAGCGCAAGTAACTGCATAGCTAATGTTACAGCCTACGTGTAACAAGCTAGGTAACCATAAACAGTAAAGCAACAACTTTTATCATTAGTTGACTTACTTGTCCGAGGTGTGTAACGTTAGCTGAGCCAAAGAGAGTTGGTACTGATCCAGACTTTAGTTTCAGACGTTCAGCAAGCCCAGCTCTGTATTAACCCTTCGGTGTTCATTTGTACATCCAATTATTGAGCAATTGTTATGCTTCGCTCGCTCAAAAGCCATTATATCTCTCGTGGACAAACTAAAATCGCGCGTGCGCGTTCCTACTTCCTATCGCATTTTCTCATGGGCGGAAAATATTCTCTGGGCGGGCAAAGCAGAGACAGGGGAGGTAACATTCCTCCTTACAACGTCATAAGGAGGAGAATCAAGATCAGCGCGATTGAGCGTCCATTTTCTCAAAGGCAGAGAAAGATAGCAAAAGCTCGATTTACACCGATTAAAATTTCTAGAAACTTGGGGACCATATACAGGCTAGGGGAACTCATATTAATGTTAAAAAACCTCAGAAAGTGAAAATTTCATGTCATGGGACCTTTAAAGCCTGGGTGTCATGCAAGTGACGGAACTTTTAATGTAGCCAATGAAATCATTCTATGGGTTGGTTCTGGAAAACTAGCAATCAGAGAAGGACGTACTTCCCTTTGGAAATTAGCATAGAGCAGTGCATAAAGCTCGCCTGTAGCATCACATCTTTATTGTACTTTGAGTATCTTTGATTGAAGCGTCATGCCTGAACCAGCGAAGTCCGCACCCAAGAAGGGCTCGAAGAAGGCCGTCACTAAAACCGCCGGAAAGGGCGGAAAGAAGCGCAGAAAGTCCAGGAAGGAGAGCTACGCGATCTACGTGTACAAAGTCCTGAAGCAGGTTCATCCCGACACCGGGATCTCCTCCAAGGCGATGGGAATCATGAACTCTTTCGTCAACGACATCTTCGAGCGCATCGCCGGTGAAGCGTCTCGTCTCGCTCACTACAACAAGCGCTCCACCATCACATCGAGAGAGATCCAGACCGCCGTGCGTCTGCTGCTGCCCGGAGAGCTGGCCAAACACGCCGTGTCTGAGGGCACAAAGGCGGTGACCAAATACACCAGCTCCAAGTAGAGGAGTCAGCTCAACACAACACAAAGGCTCTTTTAAGAGCCACACATATTATCTGCAAAAGAGCTACGGGTTTCCTTAACTACTTTGGGTGCAATGTTTTAAGAAGAAATAAGAGTTATTGTTTGACGTTCTTGTCGATTTTGGTGAAAACTAACATGCTTAGTTAAGTTTTAACTCCGTTTAGTTTTTCAGTAATATAAGATTATTTTAACAAGCTTAAAGTTAAGCCCATAAATTGTGTTTTGTGATAAATATAAACAAGATTTCTGCACATCTAAAGCACCTTGCTGTATAGAATAAAATAGCACATATCCATAAATTCACCTTCATTTAATAATAATAATAATAATAAAGTTGATTATTTTCAAACTGTTCATAGATGATCATAATTTGCTTTAACTGATTAATAACAGAAAAGTGACAACAGATGTAGGCAGCTGCTCACAAATGTTTGTAAAATAGTCAATGCTTGATCGGTTTTGTCTTTATTTAAAATATTCCATCTGAAATGAGCATGATAAACAAAGGGTTCTGAAATTAAAGGCGATTTTAGTAATATCGCACATTTCATACACATTGTTAATTCAAAGAGCTTTAAATGGGGGAAAAAAAATCAAAATAATCACAACAGATGCATAAATAAAAATATTATGCATAAGAAATAAAAATAACAATAAAAGCAGAGAATAAATTAGATGTTCCTATCTGAATGGAAGAGTTTCAGTTTGTGATTTTACACTAACACTGGATTTCCAGTGTCTCTTCACCCCAAACGGAGTGTTTAAAAAACACCTGCTTTACACAAGTGCATATTCACACCATCCACGACTTGGAATCATGGTGTCTCTTCACTCACATTTGATTACTGTTAATGTTCCATCAGGACTTTTAAATATTAAAGAACGATCATAATTACATAATTCCAGACCTGGTTTACAACCTGGAGAGGTTAAAAAGAGACTGGTCAGTGATGATGCTGCTTCTGTTTCCTCATTCTGGAAGTATACAAGTTCTGGATGGTGAACCAATGATCCTGTCAGCCGTCCTGGGGTGCGTTTCCCGAAAGCATCGTTGGCCAACTATGGTCGCAAGTTCATCGCAATGTCCATTGAACTCTATTGGTAACGACGGAACTTGCGACCATAGTTGGCCAACGATGCTTTCGGGAAACCCACCCCTGATTGTTTGTTGTAACCTATTTTTGTCGAGTTTGGTAGCTGAACCATATCAGACAGGTGTAGGACAGACTCAATGAAAGTTAAACTTCCTCAGACGGCACATGAAGTAAAACCTCTGCTATAGAGCTTTTTGTAGCAATGTGTCCCACTTCAGGTCCATGGGAGATTTTGGTGCCTATATATGGACAGTAACAATGTCGGCCCAGATCTGTCCCACATCTGGTATGCGTGGAATCCACATGTACCAGATGTGGGCCGGATCTGGGACGACACTATGTTCCTGTCTGGGTAGCGACCTAAAGGACTCCACAGATGCCATTGTGCATTCCTGTGGTTCCTCCTAAAGTCCATTCTCATCTCCACTGTTTTGAGTGTGTTCAGCTTCAGGCTGTCATGACCAGACAACCAGCTGTTAACCTCCGGTCTACTCATCGCTGTCATGATAGAACGAGGTTTTGAGCAGCTTGATGCACACGTGTCTGTGTGACTGATCTTAACCTCTGTTAACTGTAAACTGTAAAGAGGCCAGAGAACAACAGTCAACCAGTTTAGTCTGGTTTTAGAGGCAGTGTTTTAGCAGGTCTCTTTTCACTTCACACATTCTCAAACTGTTCTCACGGCTCTTCTGTTTTTAAATGTTTTCTTCACAGGATCACACATGTGTAGATCTAGTTGTAAGATGGTCAGCATTTTTGCATAACTCTTCAGTTTAAAACTTGGATACTGAGAATGTTTAACAGTTTAATCAGTAACTGCATCCTCCTACATTTGGACGTGTCCATATTAGGAAACATTTAGTGCATCAAATATAATCGATGTTGAAAATATTAAAATTCATACATACTTTCCATCGGTCGGTATACTGTTTACGGTGGCTGCCCCAAATTAAATTTGAAGAATTAATAAGAGGTATGTTTAATTAAAGGGTTTGGTTGCCAGACAAGTCCAAATTTGAATAGGCATATAATATAGGTTACAAAAAGGTTTTCAGATCAAAGAGTGTTATTTAAGAAAACAAAATAAACAGTACCAGGGAGATTGCTGCTTAAGTTCAGTTCATACTTTTATTTGATTTCATAAAACAAACAAAAAAAAAAAAAAAAAAAACTTGATTCACAATACATCTCAACAACACAAACGTTTAAATTATTTTTTAAACATTTTAAAATGTTTAATGTTTAAATTTAAAAATGTTAAAACTCAGTTCTCTTACAAGAGGTCTCTCGTACTGCGTAAGTATCTTACGCTAGGGGGAAAATCTCTTTTCCGCGAGATATTGAAGCCAAAAAATTATCCTTAATTTTGTAATAATGTAAAACGCGTTGCGGCAGCATGGAGACATAGGCAAGACAGCTTGCGTGCCTATTGGCTGACCTGCGGCAACTGCAGCAGCCTATCGAGAGAGGCCTTTCGTGACGTCAGATCCAATGAGGGCGCTTCGCGCCCACTGCGTCACGTCCCGCCGAAACAGGCGTGGCTTAGGCCTATAAATACGTTCGACAGGCTGATATAATCTGATTTTTCATCTCTTCAGCGAAGCTCACGCATCGCTGGATCCGGAAAGAATGAAGCCGCGCCGTCTGAGAAAGCTCTTCAGCGGGATGAGCCACTGCACCTGAAGCCGCTGGCCGCTGGCCGCGCCGCATTCAGTCGCCGTTCCTGCTGCGCTATCCGGCGTTATATCCTTTTCTCTGCTACTGTGTTTTGTGTGTGTGTGTGTGTGTTTGCCGCCGCGACACACACTCTCATTACACTAAAAGAGCCGGGCGTCTTTTTCAAGATGCACCTTTTCCTACCGCCTATGGTGACTCTGAGGACTCGCCTGGCATCCTTCTCTGAGACTGCACCTCCGCCCGCCGTGGTACCGCGCCGTAAAAAGCGTCGTGCTCAACGGGTTCCGGAACCTCCCCCAACCCGCAAAAGCTCGCCGGTTCGCCCGCCTGCTTCACCCGCTTCGTTAGAGTCTCTTCCTGATGGACAGCGGCCGCCGTCTGCCGCCGCTTCCGTCGTCGATATCGACCAAGAAGCTGCGTCTGTGGGGGATGATAACTTATCTGCTCTCCCTCTGTTCGAGCCGCGCAAACTGCATCGTTCACAGGGGAGGTCAGGAGCGGACCTCGCTGAGAGAAGCACACGTGCCAGGCCTTCTGAATACAGGACCAGACAGACTGTCCAGGAACAATGTTCCGACAGGAGAATGGTCTCTACACCCGCAGACAGTCCAACTGCTGTGGAAGAGGTTCGGCAGAGCGAAGGTAGACCTGTTTGCGTCTCAAGAAAACGCTCACTGTCCGGAGTTTTTCTCCAAGAGCAGGGATGCGCTGGCCCATGTCTGGCCCCGCTGCCCACTCTATGCTTTTCCCCCCGTCACACTCCTGCCTCAGGTATTAGAGCGAATCAGGGAAAATGGATGCTCAGTGCTACTCGTGGCTCCGCTCTGGAAGAACCAGGCCTGGTTCACAGTTCTGATGCAGCTGACAAGCACTGCCCCATAGCCAATACCAGTGAGGAGAGACCTCTCTCAGGCCGAGCGCTTGATTTGGCATCCTCGCCCAGAGCTATGGTCCCTACATGTGTGGGCTATCAACGGGTACCCACTAACCTCCCGGTGGGAGTGTTAAACACGATCACGCAGGCTTGGGCCCCGTATACCAGACGGCTCTATTCCTCAAAATGGTCGGTGTTCTCTAGCTGGTGCACAGCTCGTGGCATATCACCCCCATACTGTGGGGTGACGAAGGTTCTCTCCTTCCTACAAGAGCTGCTGGATAAGGGCAGGACCCCATCCACGCTCAAGGTTTACGTGGCGGCCATAGCAGCGTTTACTAAACCGGCGCTCAGCCAGTCACTTGGAAGGAACGATTTAGCCATCCGCTTCCTTAAGGGAGCTAAGAGGCTGAATCCTCCTAGACCTCCTTCAGTCCCCATGTGGGACCTTTCTACGGTTTTCGAAGCCATGAAAGGTGCCCCATTCGAGCCAATCCAAACGATAGATATTAAACACTTGTCTTTCAAGACAGTGTTTCTTCTGGCTCTCGCTTCAGTGAAGCGCATAGGGGACTTACAAGCGCTCTCAGTGAGCGCGACGTGTATATTCCATTTGGCCAAATGACTCGAAAGTCATACTCAAACCAAGGCACGGGTATGTTCCAAAATCCCTCAACACACCGTTTAGGGCGCAGGTGATTTCCCTGTCAGCCCTGCCGGTCTCTAATGAGGAGAAGGACGCGAGCTTCCTTTGCCCGGTCAGGGCATTAAGGGCTTATGTGTCTCGCTCGACTGTCTTCAGACAGACGGAGCAGCTCTTTGTTTCGTTCAGCGGACGTTCTAAAGGACTAGCCGTGTCGATACAGAGTCTATCCAGATGGATAGTTGATGCTATAGCACTGGCTTACACTTCTAAGGGCCTGCAGTGCCCGTTAGGTGTCAGAGCGCACTCCACAAGAGGCATGGCCTCGTCGTGGGCTTGGTCCAGTGGGATTGCCTTGCAAGATATATGTATGGCGGCAGGCTGGGCCTCCCCGTCTACATTTATAAGGTTTTATAACCTAGAAGTTCCCGCCTTACAGGCCAAGCTGCTGTCGGTCTAATAAATCAGTATTGTCTGTTCTGATGCTATCGGCTCAGAACACTGAAACTTCTGAGCGCTGCTCGCTGATCGACTGAATAATTCTATGCTGCCCATGTGTAAGACCCACAATATTCATCAGTTCAGGCCGAGTCTTTCGCCCTGTCTCTATGGAATACTATTTATGTAATCTGCGCCTTATAGGACACTACTAAATCTGGGGAAAAAATGCTGTTCTAGCCCCTTTTTTCCCGGACTCTCTGTGAGTTCCCTGGTGATCGTGCACTATATGAGCCCCGGGCACCTGCCCTTGGGACTTTGGTGTTGAATCTCAGCACGCACTGCGTTTTACATTGGGTTCCCCTAGCGTAAGATACTTACGCAGTACGAGAGACCTCTCGTAACAGAACGTACTCGGTTACTAACGTAACCTCGGTTCTCTCTAGAAGAGGGAACGAGTACTGTGTATCTTAGCCGTGCATGCAACACGCTCTGGTTCGCTTCGGCGATGAACAACCAGATTATATCAGTCTGTTGAGCGTATTTATAGGCCTAAGCCACGCCTGTTTCGGCGGAACGTGACGCAGTGGGCGCGAAGCGCCCTCACTGGATCTGACGTGACAGGCCTCTCTCGATAGGCTGCTGCAGTTGCCGCAGGTCAGCCAATAGGCACGCAAGCTGTCTTGCCTTTGTCTGCATGCTGCCGCAACGCGTTTTACATTATTACAAAATTAAGGATAATTTTTTGGCTTCAATATCTCGCGGAAAAGAGATTTTCCCCCTAGCGTAAGATACTTATGCAGTACTCGTTCCCTCTTCTAGAGAGAACCGAGGTTACGTCAGTAAACGAGTACGTTTTTCGTGTTAAAAATCAACAAAAAGAAGAAGAAAAAAAAGAAAATCCAACAAGCGATTGGTGTGTGTGTGTATGTGTGTGTGTGTGTGTGTGTGCACTGCGTGAAACAGCCACACCCTGTCAACACACAGAGATTCCAGCAACAACAAAAAAGGAATATAGACATTCAAATGCTGTGATAGACCTAGTCTACATACAACAAAGATAAAAGAACTAGGTTTTGTGTGAAAAGTAGAAGGTCATGGCTTTCTAATGATAAAACAAGGCAAGTCAAAGATAATTCTGTATGTAGGCAATTATTTATAACATAAAAAAAAAACATTACAGCCATGTGTCAGGGCTATTTCACACATCATGCATCAGTGGTGCACGAGCTGCAGTGCAACTGTCAGCTCATGTTACATTCACAGTGCATGATCAACAAGTTCTACACTAATCCAATTCTAACTTAAAGGCCACCTATTATAACTCTTTTCACAA
This sequence comes from Squalius cephalus, assembly GCF_949319135.1. Lineage (NCBI taxonomy): Eukaryota > Metazoa > Chordata > Actinopteri > Cypriniformes > Leuciscidae > Squalius > Squalius cephalus. The sequence goes on from NC_137124.1 coordinate 7,184,192, forward strand.
GATGTAAAATAAGTCTCTGATGTCCCCAGAGTATGTATATGAAGTTTTAGCCCAAAATACCCAACAGATCATTTTTTACAGCATGTTTAAATTGTCATTTTTTGGGGCTCAGAAAAACGTGCTGTTTTAGTGTGTATCCCTTTAAATGCAAATTAACTGCTGCTGCACGGCCCAGGGGGTGGAGCCTCACGAGCTCGCAATGGGAAGAACCAGAAGGACAATCTCAAAAGAAAATCTCAGTTGCGGTGTTCATTTCGACTCGGAGTCGGACAATAATGCCCACAGAGCCAGAGAATATATGCTGTATAGAGATAGAACAGGTATAGTTTAGTTTAATTATGGTTATAATTTATTTGTCATCTGCTTTTATCCACTATTAATACAAGCCTGCTGTAGCAAACCTCGTCCGAATGATGACCAAAATATACTGACGAGTTCAGTGAAGTTTATTGTACATCACACAAAAGATGAGCGTTAGTTTTACTACAGAGAATCACAGTAAGAGCTGCATAAACACAGTATAAGAAGTGCGCATTAAAGTCTTATCCATAAACTCTCTCTCTCTCCCTTTCATTATCATCAACATACACAGCGAAGTACACAAAACACTCGTTACAACTAACAGTAAACAAATATATACACCTTTTCAGTGGGTACTTAATAAACTGGTAAACCTTATATCCGTAAAATGACTCGATGACCTGTGATAAAGAGCGCGCTCTCACTTTCATTTCTGCCGTGATCAGTGACGTTAGGCCTGTCGCTCCGGAGACCGTAAGCTGGATCACAAACAGTACAGATCCATCCTTGAGTAACAACGGGAGTAAATGAAGACTGCTATGTTCATTCTTACATCCATCAACAACACACCTCAATCGCTTAGGAGACATTCTTGTCTACAGCTGCTCAAGCGTCGAACAATGGCGGACTCTGTGTCCAGCTCACTCAGGGCGGGTCTATGCTCAAACTGAAGTGTCAATCAACCATCGTGGGAGGGGCCTGCTCAATTCTACGTCACATTGCGCCGAATCTGAGAACAGCTCATTCTGAGACAGTGCTTATGATTTATTGAGATTGTAAAAAAAAAACACTGGGTGGATTTTTATCATTCTAGGGTGGTTTTGCTCAAACACTGCCAACACACATTTATGTTCAAACACCATGTAAAAGTGAATTTTGCATAATAGGTGCCCTTTAAATATATTTTAAATATCATAAATAACTAGCACCATAAGTCTTTCTCTTTAGTACATTGGATATTTATTTTGATAGTACTACCAATTATTATAAAATGGTTATTCAGAGTGGGCCATTGAGAATTATTATACACTTGATAATCATTCAGTTTAAATAAAAAGGGTAACTGTTATCTGAATTCAATTGCATATACTATATAGAAACTGCTAAGTGCTATTTGTGTCCATGTAACTTGCATCGAGCCCATCAGATGTCAATAGGTAAGTAGTTAATTCTAGTATTTTATGTTGTTTCTTAAAATGCTATATTGTGAGAAATTATTATAGAGTGCATGCTCAAGTCAGTCTGAGTGCTGTAAACTGTTAATATGGGTACCAAAATAATTACATGCTTTCCACATGCTCTGGATTGTAATACTTGAAATATAAAACTGGCAGACATTCAGGTGGGATTCAGTTCAGTTAATTTTATCTGTGTCACAATAAGAGAAGGAGAAGATTCGGATGTAACATAAAACAACAGTCTTTATTCACAAGAAGTTCAATAAAGTAGTGTGGTAAACAGATGAGTATGGAATTCAAAGTAGCAGGTTTGCACTTAGCTTTAGCATTCACAGTTATTTGTTGCAGGAGCTGACTGGTGTTCGGCGCAGATGAAGTACTGGCAGGAGACAAAGTGACAAATGCAAATCACATTCATTCACAAGCAAAAGGTGATTCATGAACTCCAGTCCAATACAGAATATGTCCTCATGATGCCCCTCTTCTACTCCAATTCAAAAAAGTTGTGACAGTACAAGAAAAAAAAAAAAGAGTGATTTATAAATTCCATTCACCCTGGTCTATATTGAAAGCACTACATCAACACATTATTCGATGTTGTAACAATGTAATATGATAAAACATCTTCAATGTACTAAAAGAGAAGTTAAATATCTCTAGTAAAAGAGATATTTAACCCCCCCCCCCCCTCTCTCTCTCTCTCTCTCTCTCTCTCTCTCTCTCTCTCTCTCCCCCTCTCTCTCTCTCTCTCTCTCTCTCTCTCTCTCTCTCTCTCTCTCTCTCTCTCTCTCTCTCTCTCTCTCTCTCGACCCTCCCTCTTCCTTGAAGTATGAAATGACTGTTAAATAAAGGAAGCATCTGGTTTTGAACACACATCATTGTGGCAGCATGGGGTCCAGTGAACTGTACCTCATCCTCTGTGAGTATTTGATTGTATCTTCTATTTATATTTACATTGATTCATTAGATGTTTTAAAGCAAATAAGCCAAGGAAGAAAAAAAAAAAAAAAAAAAGAGATGTGATAAACATTTACATTTTCAAACATTGTCTTGAACAGGGTTTTTCAAATTTTTTGGGTCCAGGGACATTTTCCAAGGACCCCAGAGATTAAACATATAGGCTTATGCTTGCTACAGTTTGTACTCTTGTAATAAGCATGTCTAATTAATTGAAATTATACAACGTGTATAATTTATCAATGATTTATTAAAAGTAAAAAATAAAAAAAATATATAGCTGCGGGCAGCGATTGCGGGCCCAAGCCGGTGGCACCGCCACCCTGGTGTGTCACCGGCTTGGGCCCTCCATCGCTGCTCGCAGCTATATATATATATATATATATATATATATATATATATATATATATATATATATATATATATATATCGGAGAAGTAATATTATCTGTCTTGTCACTTTAAAATATATATATATATATATAACATTCAGAGGCCGATTTTGCAAATAAATCCACATTCAAACCAAAATATCTGACTTCCTGTTGGTCAGAGCTAATGACTGTAAATTAGAAACTTGTCCGGCTCGATGAGACCAATATATGAACTGATTTTTGTAACTGTGGGTAAAAGTAACCCCCCCATTTTGTCAAAAGCATTTTGAAAGTGACACAGTTCCTGTTGCCAGTTGGTGGCGCTATAACTTTGACTCACAATAGTTGCATCCATCTGACCGGCCTCTTACCACGAACACACTTCTGAAGTTTCATCAAGATCAGTTAATGTATGCAGAAGTTATAACACTTCGTGTCTCTCTTTTCTCGCCATAAATTCGTTTCCTCGCCACGGCCAAACCGTTCGAGATGTCAAAAATCCGTCCGCAATTTAGCATCCTCAATGTCTTGACTTCATGCACACCGAGTTTGGTGGGGATGGGATGAATTTTCTAGGAGGAGTATTTCACATTCCACAGCAAGCGTTTTCCAAACAACCCATAATAGCTGACTTCCTGTTGGGCTGGCGTGAAACTTGATAGAGGGAAAGTTGTTCGGCCCGATGAGATCTATATGTGTACCGAGTTTCATATTAATTCATGCAAGCATGTTTGATATATGGACCAAGTTTTCAGACCCCATTCAAGGGGGCGCTGTTGAGCCCCCCTGCCACGCCCGTTTCTTTTCACATGTCTACTGGCTAATAAATGTGATGTATCTGTCGAGTTTCATCCAATTTCAAGCATGCTAAGAGTCTCAAACGCATCCGAAAAGAATATTAAAGTTGGATGCGTTGCCACGGCAACAGTATCTAAGATATCAATAATCCTTTCACAGGTCTACATCTGCCTTGTGTCTACATTATACACATAAAGTTTGAAGCAAATCGGGTAAACATAAGAGGGTGACTTCTGTTAGGAAGGTTTAGTTGTGACTCAATCAGGTGGTAATATGTTGCATTCGCTACAGGATGTCAGTCACGACTCAGGAAGACAGAACCAGGTTGATATAGGTTTACTTCAATAGTTGGTATAACAAACAGCAATCAGCACGGTATGGCATACAGGTATTTCTTCCTTTGGTTTGCAATATAAATAATACGCAATTCAGTAGCTCTCTGTATGTGTTTGTGTGGTTCTAAATAAACAGAGAGAAGGAATAATAATTACTAACTGCAATAATATTATCACAATTAGTACAACAGTATGCTCATAAGCTAGAACATCAGAACAATACTATCAGAATATAATCAAAAGAGAACAACAATTCCCATAAAACAATCAGTTGGAGCTGTTACATCATTACAGTGAGCATATAGAAAGAATAATCACTTAATGCTTGACAAATAGTACACTATGTATGTCTTTCACGAACGTCATAATTAGCTTAGCATTAGAATGAATCAACAGCACATATGACAATGTTAAATAGCTACTAGAAACTCTCAAAGAAACATTCGTAAACAGTGCACTTACATATCGTCATCGACGCACACAAACTGAAACTACTCAGGAATAATGAGAAGAGGGTAAATTTCTCAGTAATCAAACACTAACAGTCCACACCTAACCGGAGATTCTGTTCATTTCCTCATAACGCATTCTGCGTCGCGGCTGATGCAACCCTTGCAGTGAACTTGAGTAAGGGCAGGCTGCCACCTACTGGACGTAATAAGCAATGTTCCCATGTTAACTATATACATGTTGGATTCATAGCAGGCCTTTTGTACAGCCGCCCCCAAAATTAGGAACTAAATTTGTCCCTGATAAATGGTCTACAATTATGAGGTTTCTGTGTCGTCAGGGATAGCAGGAAGTACAATCATTCTAGACACTGGTCTGGTATAGGTTCGTCCATTGATTAGCACATCTGCAGCTCGGATATGCCCATCTGCACTTGGCATGACCTTGGTGACCTTTCCGATTAACCACATAGCTCTAGGCAATTGAGGGTCTACCAGCATAACAACATTCCCAACGGCCATGTCCTCAACGTCTTTCTGCCATTTAGATCGGGTCTGCACATTTGGTAGGTAGTACTTAATGAATGAGGACCAGAATAAGTCCGTGAGGATTTGACTGTGGCGCCATCGTTTACGACTGATCATTTCGCTCTGCGGGTATACAACTTGTGGGAGAGAGCCATCCAGCCGCCCCATAAGAAGGTGATTTGGAGTAATAGGATCAGTGTCTGAGACGTCAGAGGATAGGTATCCAAGAGGCTTGGAGTTCAGTATTCCCTCTACCTCAATTAATACTGTCCTGAGGACTTCCTCTGTCACCGATTGAGCACCAACAGAAGCATACAGAGCTGATTTTACAGATCGTATCTCACGTTCCCATACTCCTCCGAAATGAGGAGCTCCAGGTGGGTTAAAGTGAAAGCGAACTTTCTGCTTTGCCAACTGTTGCTGTAGTTCAGGTGACATCATTTTGAATGCTTCCTGCAACTCTCTCTCCCCTCCCTTAAAATTTGTCCCTTGGTCAGACCACAGCTCAAAAGGAGTTCCTCTACGTGCCACAAATCTCCTAAATGCCATGAGGAAAGAATCAGTGTCAATACTTGATAATATGTCAAGATGGACACATCTGGTCGTTAAACACTTCCAAATTATTCCCCATCTTTTCTCCACTCTCCTTCCAATCTTAACTGAGAAGGGCCCGAAGCAATCCATTCCCGTGGAATAAAATGCAGGCTTAAATAGTTGAAGTCGAGCCACAGGCAATTCTGACATTTGTGGGATTTCTGGTTTAGCTCTCCATCTCCTACAGTCAGTGCATCGGAATTGGTGATTTCGGATAGCCTCTCTACCACGCAGAATCCAAAACTTCCTTCTAATTTCAGCTAGAACTCTCTCTGAGCCTGGATGTCTTAACTGCTGATCGTAGTCTCGGATTATAAGCTTGGTAAGGGCCTGACTGGGATCAAGGACAATTGGGTGCTTCGTGGCAATGTCGAGTGCCTCAGCTCGTCGAAGTCTTCCTCCCACTCGAATTACATCCATTTCTTTGTCCAGCTCTGGACACAAAGTGAGCAGTTTACTGTTTGAAGGAAGAGGTTTACCTTGTTTCAGGCATTGGATGTCACAGAGAAAACTATCTTGCTGAGATGTTCTCCACTGAAGTATTTCTGCTTGTAGGAAATCTGCAGCTGTTAGTGGCTCTCCATTTGCCGCCCCATGAACATATTGTGCAGTAGCTTCCAGTAATTCTCTGTAGTCTGTATACTGGCTGGATCCTCAAGACGTTTTCCCCTCGTTAAGTCATCAGCAGGATTCTGAGCCGAGTCCACGTACCTCCAATCCTGTGGGTTTGTTGTTTCTTGTATTTCTGTGATCCTGGTGCCAACAAAGACTTTAAACCGGCACGAATCTGAATGCAACCAACTCAGCACTGTGGTTGAATCAGACCACAAGGTGATGTTCTGATACTCAAGTGTAAGTTCCTTCCTTAGCAATTCCGCTAACTGGGCTCCGCAGAGTGCTGCGCAGAGTTCAAGTCTGGGAATGGACAACTGTTTCTTGGGTGCAACTCTGGAGCGTGCAAGTAGGAATGCTAACTGTACCTTGCCTTGACTATTCTCCGTTCTCAGGTATGAGACTGCACCATAGGCTCTTTCTGATGCGTCACAGAACACATGTATTTCTCTTACGACAGAGGAATTATCCATTTCTGGAGTCACATAGCATCTAGGGAAAGTAATAGTGGAAAGTGCTTTGAGTTCGTCTTCCCACTGCAGCCAGTTCTCCAAGAGTTCATCAGGGAATAAAGGATCATCCCATTCTCTCGGCTTAGCCCACAGTTTTTGGATGAGGATTTTTGCTCTGGTTGTATATGGTAGAATGAAGCCCAATGGGTCATACTGACTGGCAAGAACTCGATAAAAATTGCGCATGGTGGGCTTTCCATACTCTAGGGGACGGTGCTTGTACCTAAGAGTGTCGGTGGGGCAATGCCAGTGCAGACCTAGAGTGGATTCAGGAACTTCTGTTTCTCTTTGTGACAACCACAGTTCAGTGCTGGTAGACTGAGCTTCCTTGGGTAGATGACTTACTACACTAGGTTGATTTGAGGCCCACTGTCGGATATTGAATCCTCCACCTGCCAGTAACTCCCTGAGACGGTTAATCAGCCCTCTGGCCTCATCAGCTGTGTTCAGGCTCTGGAGACAGTTATCAACATAGAAGCTCTTTTGTATAGTGAATTGTAGGTTATCACCTGTCTCTGTGTTGTCAAGGACATGTTTGTGCAGTGCATAGGAAGCGCAGCAGGGGCTGCAAGTAGTGCCAAATGGGAGCACCCGCCATTCATAAACGTCCGCTTCCCTGTCTCGTTCCATATCTCTCCAAAGAAACCGCAGGATAGGTCTGTCCTGTTCCAGAAGTCGGACTTGATGGAACATTCCCTTCACATCCCCACTCACAGCAACGGAATGCTCTCTGAATCTTATCAGGACTCCAAGGAGTGATGGACCAAGCACTGGGCCAGGAATTAGGGATTCGTTTAAGTTCATCCCCTTGTACTGGAACGAGCAGTTGAAGACCAGTCGATTTTTGTCATTGTGGGTGACCATATGATGTGGTATGAACCACCTTTCATGGCTCTGGGGTGCTTTATCTGGATCCAGTTTGGCTACATACCCTTCATCCACTAGTTTCTTGATTTCAACAGAGTAGGTCGCTGCACGTTTAGGATCTTTCCAGAGATGTTGTTCAGTTCTCCGAAGGTGTGGCATTACTGCTTCTTGAGAGGCGTTAAGACAAGCCATGTTGGCTTTACGTAACAGGGGGGTAGCATACCTCTGGACGCCGTTTATGTCAACTCTGATAGTTCCTTTGTTCAGGAGTTCAAGAGCTGTTTGATCCTCCCTGGAGCGAGTAACCGATTTCTCATTACGGTACGGAAGAATGTCCAGTTCCCATAACTTCACAACATTTCTTATTAGCTCTGTTTGCCTGGATGACACCGATGTGAAAAGGATCTGATGAGGATTCAGAGGATTCAGAAGGAGCTTTGCTGGACCCTGTAGTGTCCAACCCAGTCTTGTCTTGATGGCGGCTGGCCCGCCAGGTGGTCCAAGATGAACTGGCTCAATTGGGGTGATTAAATGAGGCTGATCGGCACCAATCAGAAGGAGTGGGTGAATCTTCTCAAAGGACTGAATGGGAAGACCCTTCAGGTGTTTGTACTTGCTTACGAGTGCCTCCATCGGATAGGATTGGTTAGATAATCCCAGCTGATCCGCAGTAAAGGCTTGCTTGATATGGTACGTCTTATGTGGTTGCGCCACTGGAGATATGCTGAATGAAACTGTTGAGCCTTGTAAACGTGACACTTTCTGATGGATGGTTCTAATGGATAACTCCTCTTCATCACCTTTCAGATTCAGTTGCTGAGCTGCAGCAAGTAACAAGATGGTGCGTTCGGATCCATCATCAAGGATAGCATAAGTGTCCAAGGTGCGGTTCTTATATCTCAACAGAACTCTGACTACTTTCAGCAGGACCCGGTCATCTGTTCCAGGTCTGTCCAGATATAACGTTTCAGCTGTGGAACTTGATGCTGGCACAGTATCTTTGACGGCCTTGTAATTGATGTCATGGAGTATGAGCAAATGTTTACCTCTACATTTATTGCAGGGTTTTTTCAGATTGCACTGTGCAGCTAAATGTGTCCTTCCACACTTCCAACAGCGCTTGTTTGTTTGAATCCAGGTTTTCACTTGTTCAGTCGTGAGCTGTTGAAAGTTGAGGCACTGACTAAGGAAATGGTCTGTATTCTCACAGTAGGGACAAAAGGCTTTACTTTTCACCTGCCTCTCTGGTGAAGTGGCTGCTTTGACTGGAGAGGAAGTACTATTTGGGGTGAAACTGCCTGCTCCGTGCAGTACAGTAGCTGGTCTTGTCCTTTGCTCTTTGCGTTTCTCAATTCTTTGCTTTGTCCATCCTTTTAGCTGAATGTTTCCCACCAAATCACTATTTTGACACCACGATTCAGACTGCAACCATTTGGAGAACTCTGTAAGTGTAAAGGTTGAAGCATGATGAGGTAGCATTTGTCTCCTGAAGGTAGCTCTTAAATCAGGTGGTAACTTGGTCAGCAGGCGAACTACGTGGGACCCACACATCAATTCAGCATCCCCATCTGGTCCTAAGGATTTCAGCAGTCCTACAAGGGCTTGAATTTGTAATGCAAACCTTTCAAAGGCTTCTGGGTCTCCTGGACGGACATCTGGCGCGTCCATTACTCTAGCAATCTTATTCAATGCAAGTTGATGAGGCTTACCGAATTTCTCTGTCAAGGCGTTCATTGTCTCGGTATAAGGATATGGAGAGTTGAGGAAAGAATCTGCAATCAGTCTAGCATCTTCCAACTGCAGATGATCCACCAAAATTTGATACTTAAACAACTCTGACCCATCCTCAGGTAGCAGATTGTGCAAAGCAAGCTTCAGACGTGCAAACTCACTTGGATCTTTATGCACAAGGTAAGGTATACTGGGCTTAGGACCTCGATATTCTGCAGCTGACTCTCTAAACTGAATGGAAGGTTGCTCTAACCAGTAAGGCTTTGGTCTTTGAACAGGTAGTGGCCTTGGATGGTGGTACATATCGCTCTTTAATCTAGTGACAGGCTCGTAGCTGCTCTGGAATCGGTCATATGGCCCAGATCGATCTACAACATACTGCGGTGGATGTGCGTACCACTGTGAGTCAGGGTATTCATAATGCACAGGTGGTGGCTCTTTATAAGGCTGCGGACGATTGGGTGTTGGTCCTCTAGGGGTGTCATGCTTTGACGCTACTTCATCTTTCATGATCTGTAACTGACCCATCATTTTATCAATCATAACCATCATGTCTGCAGCACTATGTTGGTCAGTAGGGGAAGCTCTAGGCTGCTGCGAGGGATAATTGGGGTCCTTAGCACTACGACTCATGCCACTGAAGGAATAACGTGGAGTCCCTGCTTGTGGTGAATAAGGATCTGGGGAAACCACATATGAAGGAGAAGCATGCAAGTCAAGAGTGGCAGATCTAGGCGGAGCACTGGTACATAGTCGACCTGTGGGCTTGATGTGGGGGTCAGGCATAACGTTAGCTGATTGCTCATGGACAGGAGTAGAGGCCTCAGGCAGATCCATGGCAGCAGTCCGATACTGTGGGGCTGCAAAGGATTGTGGCCTTGAATCCGGAAGGTAAGGATATGATGTCGACTCTGATGACTGGTTAATGTCTCTAGGTGGAGTACGAGGTGCCATCTGTTGTATACCTCCTTTGCTCCCACTGGATTCCTGTTCTCGTCTGTGCTCATACCGTGCTGTGCTTAAGTGCTGAGGATGTTTGTTACCTGGTTGACAACCTCCATAGTCCACTTCAAAATCATCCAGGTAAGCAGGATGACGTTTCTGGCGGTTTGGCCTTACATACTCTGGAACAGTTCCTCTTTGATACTCATCAACCATACTGTCACTGTAGCAAATCACATCCGGCTCGAAGGACCAAATGTTAGGAAGGTTTAGTTGTGACTCAATCAGGTGGTAATATGTTGCATTCGCTACAGGATGTCAGTCACGACTCAGGAAGACAGAACCAGGTTGATATAGGTTTACTTCAATAGTTGGTATAACAAACAGCAATCAGCACGGTATGGCATACAGGTATTTCTTCCTTTGGTTTGCAATATAAATAATACGCAATTCAGTAGCTCTCTGTATGTGTTTGTGTGGTTCTAAATAAACAGAGAGAAGGAATAATAATTACTAACTGCAATAATATTATCACAATTAGTACAACAGTATGCTCATAAGCTAGAACATCAGAACAATACTATCAGAATATAATCAAAAGAGAACAACAATTCCCATAAAACAATCAGTTGGAGCTGTTACATCATTACAGTGAGCATATAGAAAGAATAATCACTTAATGCTTGACAAATAGTACACTATGTATGTCTTTCACGAACGTCATAATTAGCTTAGCATTAGAATGAATCAACAGCACATATGACAATGTTAAATAGCTACTAGAAACTCTCAAAGAAACATTCGTAAACAGTGCACTTACATATCGTCATCGACGCACACAAACTGAAACTACTCAGGAATAATGAGAAGAGGGTAAATTTCTCAGTAATCAAACACTAACAGTCCACACCTAACCGGAGATTCTGTTCATTTCCTCATAACGCATTCTGCGTCGCGGCTGATGCAACCCTTGCAGTGAACTTGAGTAAGGGCAGGCTGCCACCTACTGGACGTAATAAGCAATGTTCCCATGTTAACTATATACATGTTGGATTCATAGCAGGCCTTTTGTACAACTTCAAATAATTTTGAAAGTGACACACTTCCTGCTGCCAGTTGGTGGCGCTATAACTTTGACTCACAATAGTCACATCAATGTTTTTCTGTGTGGGTGTGGGCTCTCTTAAGCACTTTAACCAGTGCGCTGCTGTGTTCTGTATCATTTGTAGAGGTTTGATTTCATACTTAACAATAAAGATGCAGATTGCACAGTTCTTTTGCGGCTAAACTGTTGGTCTGTTCCCGGCTGGATTATGGGAGCATATTTTATAGCTCTGCTAGATTTGGAATTGTCCTGTAATAAGGTGGCTGAAACTTATCCACATATTTATCATCAGCATTTCTTTAAAAAGCCTTTTTCCACATCATAATCCTATCTATACTGATAGGTCAAAGCTTGACAATCACGTATCTGTAGCAGCAGAAAATGGCCACCAACAGTATTTCATTCGTAGACCTAAGTTCCAATTTTACAGAAGAAGCAGGAGCTCAGCAGAACCGTATAACAAGTTTGTAATAAATATCTGTTTTACACTCTGTTAGCGATTTTACAGTTAAAGACCCAAGGACCAGATATGATTAATTAAGACCAGGAATTAGAAGTGCAGTCAATTTAAGAAAAGAGTCAGAATTATGATAAATTGAAGAACATTTTTACTGAAGATAGTTTGTAGTTTCATAAGGCAGAATTCAGCTTCAAGACTCACAAGGAGTTTGCAGGCCGCCCGGCTTACAATACCAAGATCACAGCAGTTATACCCTTCACCAAGGTCTGAACTATGTCCTTACTTCAGGTTGAATGATTCTGATTGGCTAAGAAATATATAAACATAGTAAATTTCCACACATGGACTGATAGGCAGAAGCACATCTCCATAGTGTGTACGGCTGCCACCAGGACCCTGAGTTAGGTACGAGTGGCCCTTCAAGGTCACAAGACTTTGTGTGTAGGCACCAGCATGTCGAAGAAAACAAGACAAGACAAAATTAGACAGCCAGTCAAACTCCCGTCATGAAAAACATAAGAGTGAGGATATAGTTTCTTAGCTCCTTTTAAAGGGGTGGTATAATGCCCTTTTCACAAGATGTAAAATAAACCTCTGATGTCCCCAGAGTGTGTGAAGTTTTAGCTCAAAACACCCCACAGATATTTTTAAATAGCATGTTAAAGTTGTCACTTTTTGAGGGTTAGCAAAAACGCACCGTTTTGTGTCTGGCCCTTTAAATGCAAATATGCTGCTGCTCGCGTCACAGGAGGCGGAGCTTAAAGAGCAGTTCTGATTACCTCACGCAGACACACTAAAATGACAGAAACTGTTCTGCCTTTTATGTTTAAACGGAGTCAGACAAAGATGGAGCGACTCAAGAAGAAGTGACAACATGTAGAAGCAACAGGACATCTCTGAATGGTAGTTGATGAATTTATGTTGCTGATGTGGAGTTTACCATCTTCAATTAGCATATTCTGTCATGATAATCTTTAAATTGCTCGTATAGGAACTGTTGTGAGATGCACAGAGTGACTTTCTATATATGTGACAAGACGGAAGCTACAGTTTGAGCTGACTCACAAATGTGCTCGACTACAACAAGCTTCCTCTTCTCAACATGGACTGCGTGTTCCCGGGGGCGGGGTTTATGCAAATTTTACGGTTGGTGATGTCACTAACCCTGGAGGAATGTTGTGTAGTCCCTACCAGCAGTTTGTTGTAGTCCTTAAAAAACTATTTCTTTAAAAGCAAACATCTCCCTTTGCTTTGAACTTTGAGCGTTGTAACTTAGCAGATGCTGTTTATGCTCAAACAGCAACATTACACACTAACTAAAGTTAGAAAAGTGAAATCATACTCAAAAACCCCTTTAATAGAGACTCTTGTTGAGCATGTAGACATGAACAAAGGAAGTGCTTACTGAAAATAAGCACAAAAGATACACTAAGGTGAAATCGTCTCTTCTTTTACAAATACTAACAAAGCTAAATTACCTTGAAATATAATGTCTCAATAAACAATCAGTTTGAAATTGAAATCAAAGATTTATACTCCTATATGGTTTTAAATCAACATGAAATCGGCACCTATTTTTAGAAATACTATAACATATATAAATATATATGTTATACATATATAAAATATAACATATATAAAATATAAACAACTTACAGGCAGTTCTTGCTAAGGAGAAATCTAAACATAACAGATCGAGGATTATTGCAGCTGGAACGATCTTCACTGTGTGCTTTTCACAGTTTGCAAACTCTGCACAGACTTTTACGATATGGACTCGAGAGTATTGCCACAACGTGTAAGTAACCATTTCTTAATTATGACAACAAAAAATAATAAGTAAAAATCATTCTACCATTATAAGAAAATACCCCAGAAAATATTATGAAACAAAACAATGCAGTTCAGGACCCCTTTAAAACTAACTTCCTGATTCAGCGTGCAATACCATATTTGAGCGCTAGAGGTCCTAATTACTCTAACATTAAAGGGGGGGGTGAAATGCTCATTTTCACTCAATCTCCTGTTAATCTTGAGTACCTATAGAGTAATATTGCATCCTTCATATCTCCAAAAAGTCTTTTGTTTTATTATATTAATCAAAGAAAGATAGGGTGTACCGAGTCTTTCCGGAAAAAAACGAGCGGCTGGGGGCGGGCCGTGTGGGCGAAGCTAAAGCTGTGCTAACGCGCCGAGCTAGTGACAACACACAGAGACATTATTTGTTCAACAGTTACTCACCGTCCGGTTCCAACGCACGACCGCGAACCTTTATCATTGCGACTGCTCGATCCTTAAGCATTAGACGATCTGGGCTTTGTTTATAAAACAATCATCGTCGAAATGCAGGGAACAAACAGTCTACACCTCCGTTTATGCTCAGGAAAAACAAACTCCATCCACGGGTGCCTTAACGCTGGGTTCTTTGGGAATCTGTGCAGGGTTGTCTTGCCCTGGCAACCAAAAACACACTTCTTTGGTGACACTGGCTTCCCAAAAGCCGGGCAGGGCGCTTTGATGGCGAACTGCTTTCACTCTCTTGCTCTGAGTGCGTGCGCGCGTGCGTCTTTCCGAGGGAAGTGCCCTTTGGACCCATATAAGGAAATTCCGCCCTCTCTTACGTGAGAGAGAGCCATACTCGAAAAAAACTTCCCGAAACTTGTGACAAACCGGAAGGACAATTTTTGGAACAAAAATACTCCTTCAAACGTACAACTTAACTTTTGAAACTTTGTCCATGTTTAGCATGGGAATCCAACTCTTTAACAGTGTAAAAAACTCAGTATGCATGAGACAGCAATTCACCCCCCCTTTAACAAAACCCATGGGCAGAACAGTCGGATTCTAACAATCTTCCCAAAACATCCAGATGACATGTTCTTTCTCTCAGTGAGAGGAAACTTTAATATAACACAGTGATGTAAAGACTTTAACTTAGAAATGCTTACTTAAACTATTGGTTCCAATGACCTTTGTGACCTAAAGTGGTCATGGTGAGCTAGAAGAACAGATATACCTTTTAACCTTTACAGTCTATGCTTTTAACACGTTGAAGACCTTTCTCCAACAAAACAAGTCCATATTTCATTTCTGGAAGCCGTTCATATGTGCAGTTCTTCAACAGCTGTTCATATGTGTTATTTTACATTGTTTTAATAATAAATGCTTACTGTGTTTGTTTAGTCCTGATGCTGTTATTCGGGCACTCTGGACACACTCAAGGTAAAACAAAATTCCTTCATATTATCAAATCTCTGTTTAAGACCAATAACTTTATTTCTAAAGGCTAATTTAATGCACTGATACATGGCAACCAATGCAGACTATCACCAGATTACAGCATGTCATTTTTTTAAACATTCCACGACGCAGCAAATGGAAACTGAACATACTGAAATTAGCAACGATCAATGTCAACAGGGGTAACGCTGATCCGTGGAAACCTGACAAACGTCTGTTGCCATTGGTCGGTGTCTGTCTGTGCAGTTTGAATTAGTCCTGAATGAGATTAATATTGACTTCTGTCGGTCTACAAAAAAAGTTGTCAAAAAACAACCAAACACAATAGATTACATTGCTTGATTTTTAATCTATCAATATTTGCCGTTATGTGTGTTAAATCTACCTTGGAAACATTAGGCATCTTCCACTGATGCTTCAGACTGTGATGTCAAATGTTACTGCTGTTCATATATGTGACCCTGGACCATAAAACCAGTCACAAGTCACACGGGTATATTTCTGGCAATAGCCAACAATATACATTGACATTGGGTCAAAATTATCGATTTTTTTTTTTTTTTTTTATGCCAAAAGTCATTAGGATATTAAGTAAAGATCATGTTCCATGAAGATATTTTGTAAATTTCCTACCGTAAATATATAAAACATTTATTTTTTGTGAGTGAATGCAGCACTATTGCAAACATAAATGGAGAATTTTTTTTTTTTTTTTTTTTTTTTTTTTGCACCCTCAGATTACAGATTTTCAAATAGTTGTATCTCAGCCAAATATTGTCATATAACAATCATACCATACATCAATGGAAAGCTAATTATTTCAGCTTTCAGATGATGTGTAAATCAGAATTTTCAAAAAAATTGCCCCTTGTGACTGGTTTTGTGGTCCAGGGTCACATATATGAGCAACTCGATTTTTTACTAAGAAAACAAATACATGTTCTGTCCCAAAAACAACACATTTAATTAGTATTTTATTGGCAAAACTTTATTAACTCACATATTCAGTTCGGAATATTTTCTTTTGCTCACAGATTTACCCACATCTATAGTGACTGTGACACCAGACAGTCCTGTATTCACTGGAGAAACAGTCAATCTGAAGTGTGAGATAAACTCTGATCACAGTGACTGGAGATATGAGTGGTATAAAGACAGTGTAATGTTACAGACGTCTGATTATCGTTACACTGTAAACAGAGACACTCTCACTATCAGAGGAGTAATTAAATCTGATCAAGGTCAGTACTGGTGTAAAGGACAGAGATATGGAAGACCAAACTCATCAACATCAACCTCTGCTGTTTCTCTCTCTGTTAAGGGTGAGTTGAACATCGCTGTCCTCCTAAACTCATTTTGCTATGATCACACATACAATTGAGAGACTGTGGTTTTGTTCAGAATGGAAAACTATCTTACCGCTTGCTTAAGGCCGGCATACACTGCGATTTCAGCAAGGTTACCTACTCGGACTGTATGAGTATGGCATGCGATGTAAAGCCAAAGCTCACAATTTATGTGCTCACACTATATGGTCCGATCATCGATCTGCGACTTGACTGCTCACACCATCCACCTTATTCCTACGCTCCATGACACTTAGCACGAATTATGGGTGTAATTTATGTTAAGCTGTAAACAATCAGTGAAAGGCTCTATATAATAGGCAATTACCAACACTTTGAGAGGTGGCGCCCCGCCAAATCTTGCGAGAATCACCTTTACGGCACGTAATATTTGTATGAAATTGTGAAACATTACCTGGCCTCATTTATAACCGTTGCGTACGCACAAAACAGGCCCTGAAAGAGGCGTACGCCACTTCTGACGCATAAGTTGTGATTTATAAAAACAAACTTGACGGGAAAATGTGCGCACCTGCACGCAAACTCTGACCCATGCGTACAAACTTTTTGGAGATAGAGCAGTTTGGCGACACCGATGGTGAGCTGGAGTTAAGTGTCTTTTTGGTCACTTTTAGACAGAAAATCTAAAAAAATACAAATATACTTTGACTCACCAAGCCTATCATTTGAAGCAAATATCCATCCCATCTTAAATGTCCGCGCCAGCGAGCGCGTTGGGCCGTTTAGTGAAACTGACGCAAATAACAGTTTAAATAAGTAAAATCATGATTTAAACTATGTTTTACTTCTGATATAAACATTTAGATTAAATATGCCATTCAAATTAATGGAGTTAAACACTTAAACATGAAATCATTACTGAGAAGTTACAACATTTTTTATATTCAAATTCAATCAATAGAAATATTTGTTGTGGATGCGATGTTTTTGAACACTTTTCCTGTGGCGAGCTGTGTTTTAATGTTTTAACCACAGAGACAATTGCTTATCATGATAATACAAGATTGTCTGAGAAAATAGTTTCATGCAAATAATGTCCAAGGCCTATCTGTTTCCATTAAAAATACAATTCGGCCAGTGGAAAAGAGTGAGAAAAACTTTCTCTGAAATGTATTTTATACACTATTTGATTTATGTATTCAAAAACAAGGCAAGGATAGGCAACTACATGATTTTTATTAATGTAATGTGTCTTGTACCATTAAACGTTATCACGTGGATGAATAATCATATGCAAATGATATGCAGATAAGGATCTGCATAGTAAAACTAGGCGTTGTAAGCTCCATATATGGTTATTTCGGGGAGGAGACGCATGTGCGCACAATCTTCCGCTGACTGGGATTTACAAAGTGAATTCTGCGCAGGTTCTGGCGTACGAACGGTTTATAAGTCTCAATATTTTTTTGCGTACGCCTTTTTTGGCTTTCGGGCGCACGTACACTTTTAGTAAGGTTCCTACGCACAGTTTTATAAATGAGACCCCTGGTCAGTAGACATCTTCGGAGTCTATCTGTGCCTGTTCGATGTCTGACGCTTCCATCCTACTGAACAGGTACCAGTATACAGGGGGGAGGGGATCAGGCTGTGAATGCAGAGACGGCTCTGTGTGAGTGGTATTTACGACAGTAACGTTAAATACAAGTACTCCACAGCGACTCTAGGGGTCGCTGTTTGACCAAAACGGAAACTGCATAGTATGCCTTTAATTATTTATTTCATTGCAGTCTATGGAGGAACAGAAATGACTCGGATTTCATTAAAAATATTTATTTATTTTTATTCTGAAGATGAAAAAAAAAAAGTGTCATTTCCACTATGCTGCTTGACAGTGCACATTTTACTTCACTTACTTCCCTAAGTGGAGAAAGTGACTATTAAGATAACAGTCCACAGTTAAAGGGATGAATGAATTAATTAATGAATTAATGAATGAATTAATGAATGAATTAATGAGGCATTTATATAGCGCTTTCATATGTACTTTATCAACAAAACCCCACAACACTTTAGAAAACAGCTAGATAGATTGTAAGCAAAACCATGATCAACTCAGAATAATAAAAAGTTAAGGCTGCAGTAAACTCACCCCTGTATTAATTTCCTGCTTACGCTCATCAAATTTCTCTCCAAGGCTTCTTTGAAGACTTGAAGATTGTGACAAAGCATGGTGTGTAGCGATCCACAGCACCATAAAAAATTACTCTGCAGATTTGTGGTGACTATCCTGTTAAACTCTGCAAAGACCTACAACACAGGCAAAAAAAAAAAAAAAAAAAAAAAAAGGCATGGGACAGTGTGGACATTTGTCAATGCACGGTCAGGCCTACAGGCCAATTCTAAAGCCAAACCTAAACAGAATGTGGTTTCTCATGGTGGAAAAATGGATATGATCCCTTTATTGCTAAAATCGGGTCAAAGACAGAAAATGCTTTTTCCACAATTAGAAAGCTTTACTTCATTTAATGTGAAAATTACATTATATATCAATATGGGGGTCTTAACAATTCGTATCCAAGAATAAAAAGCCAAATATATGACAAGCCTAAGCTTTGACAATTCCTTATTTAAAAAAAAAAAATATTATAAGTCTAACTATCGAGATTTTAAATAATTAGAGATGGAACTTTTTTACACCACGTACAAACCACTGAAATCGGTTGATAAATGTAAACGTTATTATTGTTTTTATCCAGAAAAACTGCAGCTCATCTGTTTACTTGCATTTGTTTACAGCGCAGTCTTGCCCTCAGCAGGGCGTCTATGTATTATTTATTATGTCGATGGTGGCGACAAACAAGGTACAAGGCAAAACCGGAACCAAACACAGGAAGTGAACACAGAAACAATTAAGGGAAAATTTGAATTCATTTAAAAGTCAGTCTGTAGTCATAAAAGTCCATACAAAACACAAGACACAGCACCGGGATCATGACAGTCTGTCACACAACCTGTTAATACTCCCCTGAGTTTGGCTGAGACTAACTAATTCCTAGTTATAAGACTAATTCTTTAGCTATAAGTTTAAAGTTGGTTGAACTTAAATTTGGAAGTTCACTTCTCACATGCACGTTGTTACTTTTGACCATGTTTGCCCTTATTCTCATTTTAAATCAATTTGTACCTTTAGATATTTATTATGTGTGTAAAGTGAAATTATAATGTTCAAGATTTCTGGGTTTAATTTCAAACCCATTTTGGGTTCATTTTAATCCAGTGATGGAGTAATTTTACTCCAAAATTTAGGTTAAAAAGCATTTAACCAAGTATGCTGGGTCAAAACAACCCAGCAATGGGTTTGTCCCTTTTTAACGCAACGCTGGGTTGCCAAAATAACCCAAATTGGGTTACAACTGTGCACAACAGTTTATTATCTAACTGTATATGCTACATGACCTCATCACTTTGCATGGTTAAGTCTGTAATATTTTTACACTCTTAAATTATGTAAGATTTGTAAATGTTGTACAAGCTGCAATTCTGTGACACACAAATAGAAAATAACATACATGTATTATATACTCAGTTTACATGTATGACACACTTTACCCAGTCTTTCAGTTTATACAAAGTTTATCAGTATATAGTCTATCAATAATTACAAACAATTTTGTTGTAATCAATACAAACTTCCAACAAACTTGATCTTTCATTTTTTTCTCATAAGGAAGTTTTGAGTTCATAAACACTAACATTGACCATGAGACTGTGATGCTGTTTTAATCAATATTTACTCATATGTGTATTAATACAGTGAAACCTGTAGTGACGGTGAAGCCAGATCAGCCTGTGTTCATAGGAGAGATAGTCACTCTCACATGTGACATACAGGGAGGAGGAGACATTCAGTGGAGATACAGCTGGATTAAAGATGGAGACACTGACTATCCATATACAACAAGAACAACAGCAGAGTTCAGTTTAACAGCTTATTATGTGTCTGTCAGTGAATACAGTTGTAGAGGAGCGAGATCAAACTCACACACAGACTTCAGTGATGCTGTTACACTGACTGTATCAGGTGAGTCTTCATATTCACATCTGTTTAATGATCATTTAAAATCCATATTTCAACACTTATGATCTTCTGTATCAGCCACATCTGTTCTTATAAGCAATTCACTTTTAGTCATGATTGTCTTCAGATGTCTTGTGTGTGTTGCACATTTTTATCAGGATATTTTTTAAAACATCATGTAAATTGTGACTTTCCAGTGTTATTGGCGTCTCCATCTTTGAGATTGACTTTAGTCACTGTCGCTATGGTTACAGGAGATATTTACTAATAGAAAAGATGAGTTTTGTGCTGAAGTCAGAGAGAATGACGCGACTCACAGATAATGATGTTAAATGAGTTCATGAAGTCTTCAGATAGTCTGATGAAGTTGATTCAGACTCAGTATCTCCTCATATGAGCTTGTAGTTGGAGATCTTCATCTCTCCTTCAGGAGCTTCATTCTGCTTTCTATAGCGAGTCAGAGGTGTTTGTCTGAGATCGTGACGGAGCCAGAGCCTCAAAACAACTGACATGACAAAACTAATGACAGTACAACAGCAAAACACAACTAATATTAGGAAATATGAGATAAAATCATCTATAAACTATATAGTGTGAGAAATGTTAGTCTGCCCCGACTCAGCTTCCACTTCAAGATATGTATTAGAATATGTTTCTTCCCTAAAAGAGCTTAATTATCATAGAGACGATTCCTCCTGATCTCAGTAATATGTAAACACCACCGGAGTGAAACTCGATCACTTCTAGTGTGAAACGGCAGTGTGACGTCGAGAATAATCCGGTGTTCAGAAGATACATGAAGGATACATGGAGTTCCCGTCTCAAACGATATCAGAGATGTGGGAACGGAAGGCTTTCACTTTCATTGTTATCCTCAATTTACTTTTAAGACAAAACTTGATTTACATGTAGAGCTGGAAGAAGAATGTAATACAGTATATAATGTTTGAGCAGAGATTATTCAGGGTTTATTCTGACTCTGATGAACGCAGGGGCTTTAATGCACTTTGTCACTGTTGCTGCAATAAAACTTCATCATTGAGATCTTCAACATCCTCAAAACATTTACAAAATGTAATTATTTTACTTTGCACTGAAAGAGATGTTTGAGTCATTTTGTGTTTCTGTTTCTTCTCAGATTTCCCCACATCTACAGTGACTGTGACACCAGACAGTCCTGTATTCACTGGAGAAACAGTCAATCTGAAGTGTGTGATAAACTCTGATCACAGTGACTGGAGATATGAGTGGTATAACGGCAGTGTAAAGTTAAAGACGTCTGTAAACACAGACACTCTCACTATCAGAGGAGCTACTGAGTCTGATCAGGGTCAGTACAGGTGTAAAGGACAGATAGATGGAAGACCAAACTCATCAACATCAAGCTCTGCTGTTTCTCTCTCTGTGAAGGGTGAGTTCAACATCATTGTCCTCTTAAACACTCTCTACATGATCATGATCACATAACCAATCTAGACACTGTGGTTTTGCTCAGAGTGGAAAACTCACTTCTTACTGAATTCAGTAATTATACTTATTTCATAATATAATGTGAAACAGATCAGATTAAGCAACAATAAATTATTAAATCTGTCACACATGACATCATTACATTGCAAGTTAAAAAATTGTACAGTCTAAATATTGTACAACCTGCAGTTGTGTGATATGTGAATACAGAAGAACTTGTAGTCTGGATATTAATGTAGTTTTTTCCAATAATCACATACATTTTTATGTAATTAATACAAAAATGAAATGTGTTGCACAGAAACAGATGTTTTGTCTGCATTATGTCCACATTGAAGCTCCAACATAAATACTCTTGTTGATTATTTCAGCCTCGTGTGTGATATATTTTAGAAGTGTTTTAGGACAAATGTAAGAAAATCTGTGTTAACTTCAGCGTTCAAAATACAAATGACCACTTTGGCCTTCTCATCTTTTTTTCCTTTTATTTATCTGCATGCATAATTGTGATTGCTTAGTCTTTTTTTCTAATATTTTACATCTATAACCAGTAACAGTAAAGTGACAGAGACTGTTCCAGAAAGCAGGTTTAACTTACCGTCCCATAAACCCTGAACTCTAAACCTTTCTCACTTTCTTCTCAGGTTTACCCACATCTACAGTGACTGTGACACCAGACAGTCCTGTATTCACTGGAGAAACAGTCAATCTGAAGTGTGTGATAAACTCTTACAGTTACTGGAGATATGAGTGGTATAAAGACAGTGTAAAGTTACAGACGTCTGATCGTTACACTGTAAACAGAGACACTCTCACTATCACAGGAGTAATTATATCTGATCAGGGTCAGTACTGGTGTAAAGGACAGAGAGATGAAAGACCAAACTCATCAACATCAAGCTCTCTTTATCTCTCTGTGAAGGGTGAGTTCAACATCATTGTCCTCATAAAAACTTTCACTACCAACTTTCCACTGATGTCTGTGAAAAAGGGATGCGCTCGACAAGCTTGTGCGTCTCGTAACAGCAATATAGACGTGACTATTCGTTTAATATTCCACTGATTAGACATTTACTTCATAGACGACTTTCTATTGTATCTTTTTTTCTTTTTTATCCAGCTTTTGTATCTCCATTATTCTCTCTGTTTTCAGTTTCTTTGTCTGGACACAAACACTGTACACACACTGCATAGTATCGGTTGTTGGTATCGGAGCATTTTTATGAGTATGAATATGAGAGCGCAGTATCGGGCCGACACCAACACTGGTGTTAATATCGACCTTTCTCACTCGTGGTTATGGGCTCCAGAAAGGCCGCTGTGAGTAAGTTCAGTCACTCAGAGCTCATGGTGAACAACACACACACATTCTCAATCTCACAGATCATCAAATCCTGGAGTCACCGGCTGTGTCTCATGTGGAAGGCTGAATCCTCCGGAGGTCACATTTATCTGCCGCAAACGTCATGAGGCTCTTCATCTCAGTAAACTGACCATTACATTCCCATGAGGAAACTACAACAGTTTACACTTCACTAGCAATAACGCTCAGTTTTATAATGGAGACTGTCCTGAAATAAGACGTTCTTTATGACGTATGCGGCCGATAAATGTGACGTCAAGAGGACGCAGCTTCGACATGAGACACAGATCCATGAAAACAGACGCTAAGAAGCAGAGAGTCGTTCTTCTCCTTTCAATTCACAATTTACATTCTTAGTGCAGATTGTGCAATCATTATTATTTTAAACTTATTTTTTAATTTTTAAACTTTAATATTTTTTTTATATTACTGAATAAACTATTGAGAGGAATATTACTGTGAACAATGGTATTGTTTTTGATGTTTTCAATAAATTAACTGAACTAAAAACAGTCTGTCCTAAAATGACTGAATAAGGTGTGTATATATATATATATATATATATATATATATATATATATATATAGGTATATATGTATGTGTGTGTGTGTGTGTGTGTGTGTGTGTGTGTGTGTGTGTGTGTGTGTGTGTGTATGTATGTATGTATAACCTTTTTGTTTCAACATTTGTTGTGTGGTGATATTTATCATATTTATTTTTGCTTTAAAAAGTTTAGATTATAAGCTTATTTATCAGTAAACTTACCTGGTCTGTCACATTACCTGTTGATACTCTGAACTATAACTAATATTCCCTGAACTTACCAGAGACTTTAACATTATTCTTTGAAAGCTCTGGATTTTTTTTTTTTTTTCTCAAAATCTATATTTTTGTTATTCTGTTTGGTGTCGGAGTGGAAAAGACAAACACCCCTTCAAATCAAAATAAATGATTTAGTTTGCTGTAATTTAAAAATGACCATTAACACTATAGGCCCTATTTTAACGATCTAAGCACTTGGTCTAAAGCGCACGGCAAGTGCACTTAGTGCGTGTCTGAATCCATTTTTTGCTAGTTTAAAACACCCAGCGCATGGTCTTAAAGTGTTGTCCCTATTCTCTTAATGAGTAATGGGTGTGTTTTGGGCTTTAAGCGCAATAAACCAATCAGAGTCTCATCTCCCATTCCCTTTAAAGGTCCCATATTGTACACCTTTCTGAAGATTTATTTTAGGTTTTGATGTCCTTAAAATTATATATTTGCGGTATAAGTACCAAAAACCATCTCAATATATTTTTACAGCTCCTTTCGCAGGAGCTATGCCAAGAACAGGTCGATTTTGGCCTATCTACTTAATATTCTTAATATTATTAATTATTATTAACATTATTCGGGACTTACCAGCTGCGTGCATGGTTTGTCATGACAGAAATAGCGCAAAGTGCGCTCCCTTAATAATTCCTAAAAAGTTGATATCTGAGTTCATCACGATCTCACAAAGCTCCATTTTCATTAATGAAGCTGACTGCACAATAAATCTTTCATAATGTCTACACTTCGTTTGTTATAATCAGAGGATTTGCCAGCAGAATTCAGCAGTTTTGAGTGGTGAGTGGATTCTATCATCTCATTGGCCATTGCGTTCAAGAAATCAACACATGTCTGTGATTGGCTACATTGCTCAACGCTGCAAACATGTTATAAATAGAAACTCGTTCTGGCCTGTAAATCGTTTTTATTTAGTTTTAGTTATTCTTGTTGCTTTTGTGCAACATATGAATAACGATTTATTAGTTCTTGGATGTTTTGTTTAGATATTTCTCCGCACTCGGCCATAAGATCTAGTCCCGCGCCGCACTCGGGAGAGCAGGTCTCACATCCATCGACTGAACAGCGTTTTCTCGACTGTTTCTGTGTTGTTGTTGTTGCTCGATCAGCAACGATGTTGTCTGGGGTTGGGCAGAAGGAGGGGGTGGACAGTGTTTGATGACTGAAGGCGATGACTGAGTTGTTCTGACGTCACATTCTTACAGAAGTCACACCGGCTCGTGAAAAGGCACAGCTACTTTATGCAGGCTGTGTGCATTTGTCTGTGGATTGACAGTTTTGAAACTTATATGGTAGTTACATATGTAGCCCCTAGACCTCTGCTATCATGAAAAAAGCCAGGAAATTTCATTTTTGACAATATGGGACCTTTAATACTTCCATTGTTTGCAGATTTTTGCTTCCACAATG